>NC_056744.1:39638300-39788300 GCF_019279795.1 Protopterus annectens | reverse complement strand
TTCACATCACAGTATATCCAGAGGTAACTTGATGCAAAGCATAGACAAAAATTGTATTAAATGTGCAAATTATCTGTTTACCCTAAAAAGAATAGAGATTTAGTGTCATAGTGGTTAAGGTACTTCAGAAGACTGGCAGTGAATTGAGAGAGTTGATGTGACACTCCACCCCATGTAGAGAAATGGGGAAAGGGGAGTGGTGGTGATTTATTCTTCACACCTCTGTTGACGTAAGACTGTCTTAGTCCTGTCATTTGAGGATTTCATCTGTGAATAAACAAATGTTACCTACTGTACTGTTCATCTGGATTTGGGAGTTCCATCTTCATTACCTCAAGGGCCAAAGCTAAAAAGGCTTAGCCCAGCATTTGAAAACTTTCCAAGGCTACCTAACCTCTTCCCCGTGATTCTGTGTAAATTTGGGTCCTTTTCCAGATCGTTGTTGCTTGGCATAGACATGGTCACACACAGTATCTAGACTGGCCGTAGGCTTCTATTGTACTTCTTGTAGCTCAAGGTTTGTTTTTTTTTTTTTTTTTTTTTTAAATTTTCGGTTCTTTGTCTAATCTGACACTTTTGTTTTCTACCACTGCTGCGAGAGGTCAGTACATTCCAGTTTTTTAGTTTCATCACTGTTCTTCCATAATTAGCATTCCTTCGTCTCCCCCCTCAGCCTGCCACTATTTGCTTATTAAATGTAAATGTGAAAACAAAATTCCCACTCCCTCCCCCCACATAAGTGCTCTAAACTTGTCAGATGTTTGGGTGAGGCATATTTCTAGAATAGTTGTGATATTTATGCTAGTTTTGAGCTTTTCACTATTGGTGGGGGTCATGGGTTGGTGTTTTCCTTTCATGTTTAAGTTGACTGTAATCTCAGATAATCACTCGGTTCACGTAACCTACTTCTCAAATGCCTTAATGTTAAAAATATGTCATTTATTTCTAAATAGAACAAGCTTATGCTTCTAAACAGCAGAAAGAATAGCACATCTCCTTTTAGGAAACCCCAGGTTTAATGAGAGAACACCTTAATAAGGGAAGCAAAAAAAAAATCAGATTTACATAAAAGATACACTGAGCCCTAACTGACTTCATTCCTACCCAATTTTTTTCCAGTTGTTTGATCCATTTGAAAACGCAGGGTTGGATTCTCAGCCACCAGTGCCCAGAAAATTGGACACATTTTAGAGTGGAAGAAAGAGCACATTATTCAAACGTCCGGTAGCAAACCTAGACGTCTTTCGTTGGATATAGTCTGGAAGGTTTTAGCTAGCCTTTGCAATTTATTTCCTCCATGCTAGTGAAGAAAATATTTCCTCCATACTAATGAAGAAGTTAGCGTGGCCAATTGTGTTTTACAAAAAATGCATACTTTAGCTACCCTAGGCATCAGAGCTATTAACAGCCAAGACCCATTGCAGTACCAAAGTGAGATCCTCAAGTAAATGGAGAATATGGCAAAAATGTTTTCAGATATAACCACATAACAGACTACTTAAAGTAATTCAGACCATCCATAACCAAGGTAAATTCAATTTTAAATTAAAGTGCTGTTTACAAAGTACTACAAATAAACCGGTTAAACACACAATTAGATGCAAATTGGAAACTGAAGCAACATGTAGGCAGACCTGCTATCAGACGTGTGTGTGTGTGCGTGTGCTATACCTGCCTGTGCTAGGGCACCTACCTCATATTCAGTAGTGTGAAGGCATGCGTGGCTGGGAACAGGTTAAGTACAGCTTTGCAAACAGTGTCCATTTTACAGAAAGTGGTCATGTTTTGAACAATTTAAACAGAAAAAGCCTTTGGTAAAACGTTCCTGAAGAGGTAGGGGCAATGGCAGTTTGTGTCTGTCTGTGTGCATGTCTCTGGTGTGTGTGCGCGTGTGTCTCTGGTGTGTGTGCGCGTGTGTCTCTGGTGTGTGTGCGCGTGTGTCTCTGGTGTGTGTGTGCGCGTGTGTCTCTGGTGTGTGTGCGCGTGTGTCTCTGGTGTGTGTGCGCGTGTGTCTCTGGTGTGTGTGCGCGTGTGTCTCTGGTGTGTGTGCGCGTGTGTCTCTGGTGTGTGCGCGCGTGTCTCTGGGTGTGTGTGTGTCTCTGGGTGTGTGCGTGTGTCTCTGGGTGTGTGCGTGTGTCTCTGGGGGTGTGCGTGTGTCTCTGGTGGGTGTGCATGTGTCTCGTGTGTGTGGTGTCTCTCGTGTGTGTGCGCGTGTGTCTCTGGTGTGTGCGCGCGTGTGTCTCTGGTGTGTGCGCGCGTGTGTCTCTGGTGTGTGCGCGCGTGTGTCTCTGGTGTGTGCGCGCGTCTCTGGTGTGTGCGCGTGTCTCTGGTGTGTTTGCGTCTGTGTGTCTCTGGTGTGTTTGCGTCTGTGTGTCTCTGGTGTGTGTGTCTCTGTGTGTGTTTCTATACCTCCCAGTGTTATTAATTTAAACATAGCCTTCTCACCAACTCTTTTCACTGCCACCCCCCCCCCCCCAGTTCATATATTCTCAGAAGAAGCCTTGCTGTCTTCTTGATCATCTAGGTGAGGAAGCAGATTGCATCAAGATACAGAAAGTAAAAGACTTTTCCACCCTTCGTGGGATGTCTCCCCTGCTACAGGCCAGGATTCGTTAATGGGGACAGTTTAAGACCAACCATATGCTTCTTTTGCCATTGGAAAAGTCCTCCCAAGAGGAAAAATTGATGAGATTGTTTGGAACTACTCCTCTTTCCTAGGAAGGACTGAAGTTGAAGACGTGTTTTAGATTTGTCAGACAAGTTACTGGTCTTGAAAAATTTTAGGATGCTGACCTTACAGACTTTTCACTGCTGCTTACCCAAAGCCCTTATGGTCTCTTTGGGCATGAAAGATGCTTAACTTGAATTATTGATGAACAAACAGCCTCTGACATTCCTCATATTCCTGGCTTAAAAGTAGCATTTATGGTTTTACTTATTGCAAATTATGGACTCTTCCCTGCTTTCAGAGTATTCCTCAAATAATTAGCTTTTGTATTTACTCATCTCAGGCTGAGTGGCATATACATTTACCCACACATGAGTGATTGCCTGATTTCAGGCCTGCACCCAGATTGACTTAGCTAAGACCTTAAGCTGCAGTACTTATCCTTCTTATCCAGTATGACCCTTTCCATAAATTAACAAAAACTGAGCCTCTGCCATTCCTTTAAGAAGACATTTCTGTGACGGTCTTGCATGCTGGGGCAAGTAGGGTTATTTTTGCCTCTAAAGACTTGCTTGACAAATGGATTTCCTTTTGAAAATGGTATCAAGATCAAACATGATGGCCAGAGAGATACTGAATGCCTTAGGGTACAAGTTTTTTCATGTTATCTCAAACCAAGTGCCAGATGAGGAAAATACTGAGATGTGAAGATTTTGTGGTAGCAGCAGCAACACCACCACCAGCTGTAACAAGTAATACCAGTTCAAAAGGAGCTCAGAAGGTGAGTGGATCAAGTACTAAATGTCAAGGGATGCCCTTTATTTCTCTAAGAAAACGCTAATCCTGAGAGAATTCATATCACGTGTTACCCAGAGAGTCCACACAAGTACCCTCAAAGTTGGGGGGGGGGGTGGAATCAGGGTAAGAGCAAACATATCAGTAAAAAGGAAGTCCTCATCCTGATGTAAACTCTAGATTTTCAGGAATTCTTGGAACCCAAATGTACTTGCTATGTTTACAGACAATATCACAGTCATGCGGTACCTAAGTTGTATTACTGGGATTTGGCCATTCAGCAGAACCTTCCCCTGCAGACTGTCTGCAGCCGTTCAGAATAAAAATGCCCCAACATGACAAGGTAAACCTATATTTCCTAAACCGGCATGGATGGAGGTTGCATCCCAATTCTAAAATCTGATTACTCTCGATGATCCAAAAATAAATCTGTCCACCTCCTGCATAAGTCAGCAGACAAAACATTTTTTTAATGGTACCCATGAGAGCATTTAAGTTAAATTTGGCCTCCCAGACCAAGGACAACCACAAGGCCTTTATTAGCGGTGTCCGCAACCTAAAAGACAGTACACAATTGTATGCAGTGCTCATTATTAGTGGAGCCACCTTTACAGGAAATAGCAAACCTGGTGGAAGACAAATTCAGCTCTCACTTAACCCTTCAGCTCTCACTTAACCCCTTTGTCCCCCTCAACACCTCCCCCCAGGAAATATTGTCAAATATAACTCCCTCTGCTATCATTAGGTAACAGGTATTCAGTACTCTCTGTAATGTCACACAGATGGTCCCAGGTAATATCCCAGGATGCTTTCTAAATGGCATGAAACATTACTGTCAGGCCCCCTGGAATTGCTGTGTAAATGTAGTCTACAAACAGGTTTCATGCCTCATGAATGGAGAACAGTCATTCCTTTGCACAAAGGTGAGACGTGTACCAACCCTAGAAACTACTTACCCATAAGTCTCACTAATCTCATTTGCAAAGCTATGGAAATGCTCAGTAGTGACATAGGAAACCTCCAAACACTGGATCCAATCATCAAGGGCAGGTCATGCCTACCCAACCTGGTGGATTTCTTTGCGAAAGTCACCAAAGCAATGGATGAGGGCAAAATGGTTTGCACTGCCTACCTTGACCTGGCCAAGGCATTTGACACAGTACCCCACATGAGCATTGTTGACAAACTGAAGAAGTTAAGTATAAACCCTTATTTCACCTGGTGGATAGCCAGCTGGCTCACAGGACCCAGGAAGTTAGAACTGGGGGCTCCACCTCTATAAAGAGGGCAGTCACATACAGTCTCTGTCATGGATTGGTTCAGAGACCACTCCTTTTTGGCATTTACTTCTCTGAAATCAAGACCACTTTCAAGGGCCTCTGACTGACAACATTTGCTGATTACAAATTGGGACCAGTCATAGAATCCCCACCGACACTAATGTTCTCCAGGAAGGGGCTGACACACAAATAACTCCTGTCAGAGCCTTGATCTAAAACTGAATGCTAAGAAGTGCATAATAGTATCCATCGGGAGGTCATCCACCCTTGGTAACTATCATATTAACAACAATCCCCTAAGAGTCGATCCAGTAGTCATGGACTGAGTAGCACACATGGATAGTAATCTAGCCTTTGACCACCACGCGTCTACAGTGGTAAGGAAATCATTCTATTTTGTGGAAATTATAAATAAAGGTATGGCCTGTAGGTCCAAAGAAGTCATTGCTCCACTGTGTTCAGCATTTATCAAACCGGTCATTAAGTGCAATGTCTCCTTTGGTATGCATCTAACCAGGCACATCTGACACTTGGAACATCCACAGGGGTTCTTCACTAAAAGCCCACTTTTCTGAGAGTTAAAAAAGTTCAGTTACAGGCTTGCTGTTCCTGAACTGTTTGAAAGTTTCTGTGAGGCCATTTTTGCTTGGGCTGAAGGAGGGTCTCTGTGTTTATCAGTGGCAGTGACTAACATTGAGCAGCTTCCCTGCCCCCCGGAGAGGTGGTTACTGACTTGAAACTGTAGATCTGAAGTAGGATATTCATTTGTCTGCAACCTGTGGGTTATGGATCCGATATCGGATCCGAACCGGCATGGTTTTCCAGCTATGGATCCAAGCTCTCAGCTCCTCCCCTCACCCATAATGCCCTGCTCTACCCTCATGACCTCAGATCTCGTTTGCCGCGCTGGTGACTGGATTTGTATTCATAGCTCTCAGCTAAGTGGTCATTTATTACTTGTTAAAACAGAAAATTTAAAGTTTTTTGTTTATTTCTGTGTGAAAGTTTAGGTTTCCCTCTTTGATAGTTTTATTTTGAGTTAAATTAAGTAATTTTTTTTCCCTCCCCTCGCTGTTGAGAGTGTGTGTGTTGGGCCTGTGTGTCTTTTTGTTTAAGTTACTTTTAGTAGCTTTATAGATTATGGCTGATCAGCCTAAATCTATTTTCTCGAAATGCTCCGAGTGTGGCCATAAGCTCTCACCGGCTGATGGCCACACTCGGTGTGTTAAGTGTCTCGGGGTTGAACACCTCACATCTGGTTGTTCCATTTGTGCAGGGTTCAACCCCAGGGCACTGAGGGAGCGGAGGTCCAAGCTTGTCTTGGCGGGTCTTTACCGCCAGACTCGGCTCCGGCCTCCGCTCCTTCGGGAACAACTGTGGCTACGGTTGTTCCCCCTGTGGCACCCCCTCCTGCTCCTGGGACTCAACCTCCCGTTTCTGGAGAGGAGAGGGATGCTAGAAAAAAGGACCGGAGGGAGAAGCACCACAAGCGGCGGGCCGAGACCTCTGTTTCGGCCCCGCCAGCCAAGCGGGCTTCTCCCGGCTCCTGTCGGCTCGGTCTCCTCCTTCTCGGCTCCGGTCCCTGTGTGCTTTTCACGGGTCCTGAGGAGGAGGAGACCCGATCCCCGTCGAGGCTATCGAGGAGGCACTCCAGGCCTACCTCGGTAGCCTCGCCGAGATCTACACATAGCCTTTCTGATGCTGATCTGGACCGGATGATGAGAAGGTTCATCCAGGCCCAGATGCAGATGGGAGTGCTCTTGCCTCCCCTCGGGGAGCTCAACACCCTTTTAAGCCTATTGCTCCTTCTCCGACCCGCTATCTGGGTTCGGAGCAGCTGGAGCCGAGCAGCCGGAGCCGGGGTGGGTCGGCGCCGATAGTACTTGGTACCGGATCCGACCCTGCCCTCGAGTGCGCCGGATCCGACCTCTCGGAGCCTGGATCCGAGCCTCGGATCCGGGGATCAGTGCTCCTTCGGCGCCGTCTGTGTCGGAGCGCACTGTCCCTTCGGATCCAGCGCCGCGCCGGCTCGTCCACTCTTCGGATCCGAGGGGAGCCGATTGTCGGATCCTTTGGTCGAGGTCGGCTCCCCTTCGGCTTTTGATGTAGTGGAGAGGGCTCTGTTGAGGGTCTCGGACCCCGGCACTTGTTCCGTCCCGCGCTCCCTCTGCACTGGGCCAGGCTTCCACCATCCGGCCCCTGGGACAGCCCGTTTCTGTGCCCCAAGTTGCTCCTATGGAACAAATTGCTGCTTGCGAGGACTCCTCTGACAGCCCCCAGAGGAGGTCCCTCGCAAGCATACGTGCAAAGGAGGCACATTGACTCCCGAGTCTCTCACAGAAGACACGGACTTGGAGGAAGGGAAGGCTCCCACGGTCACCCCGAGGATGTCTCCTTTGGAGACATCATGGAAATGCTCCGTATAAGGGGTGGTCTGCCCCAAGTCTTCCTCGGACGAGTCCGTGTTCTTGGAGGCATTTGAACGGGCCCGTCTACCTCTTGGGTGTCCCCCCCTGCTGACCCCTGGTGGACCTTATTACCACCAGGGCGTGGAAGGAACCGGACACCGTGGAGCCAATTCCCAAGAGACCGGATAGGATCCTTAGTCCGCCATCCGACCGGGCCCATTGGAGTAAGGGGCCTCCGGTAGATGCCATGTTGACGGCGGCCACAAAGAGGGAACTGGCTCAGGAGAGTCCCTCAGTCCACCCACCGAGCAAGGAGTCTCGGATGATGGACCGCTTGGGGAAGCGGATGTTCAGTTCGGCGACCTTCTCGGTAAGGGCGCTGAACTATTTGGCACATGTCATTAGGATGCAGCGAGATCTTATTAAGGTATACGCTGCATCCCCCCCCCGAGTCCATTTCGGAGGAGGACAGAGTTCTGCACTCCACCCGTATGGCCACTCTTAGGTCAGTTACAAATACTTCTATGCGGCTACTCTCCCATGCAACGGAAGGCGCCGCTAGAGCTGCGGGGACAGGACTGGTCACTAGACGTCAGGCCTGGCTCCGTCGCGATTTTTCTGAGCCCTTCAAAGCGTCGTTTAACGCCTTTGATGGTTCTGCTCTGTTTGGCAAGACCGTTCGCGAGACGTTGACCCAGAGCGAAAAGGACAGGAAGACGCTGTCTGCCGTCGGAATCCGCTTCTCTGCACCCCAGAGGCCCTATTCTAGGAACCAAAAGGGTCAGAAGAAGATGTGGTTCGAAGTCGCAGCAGTCCCAGCCTGCTCCGGACAACCAGTCCTTCCGTGGCAGAGGAGGACAGGGAGGACGCCGCCCTAGAGGCAGAGGGGCTCCCAGAAACTTCGGGTCCAGGGAACCTTTCTCTGAACGGCCCGCAGCAACCCTGAGGGTTGCCCGACTGCTCTACTCTGGAGGCAGTCGGGGGACGTTTTTCGGGGCACCTAGCGGCATGGGAGTCCATAACATCGGACCGCTGGGTTCTCCAAATCATATCCAGAGGATATCGCATTCCTTTCCTTCACCTTCCAAAGTTGAAGTCCCTCCCAGACGTCCCACCCGGTCAACGGGAGGCCGCTTTGGCAGAAATTGGCCATCTGCTAAAGAAAGGAGCCATCCAGCCCGTTCCCCCAGACCAGATCGGATCAGGGTTCTACTCCAGGTTCTTTTTAGTGCCAAAAAAGACGGGGAACTAAGACCAATCCTAGACCTCTCTCTCTTGAATCTGGCAGTCCCCAAAGAAAAATTCGAATGGTCACTCTGCAATCTATTCTCCCCTTCTGGGAGAAAATCACTGGATGTGCTCGATAGACCTCAAGGACGTACTACCACATCCTGATGGACAGGCGCTCAGGAGGTTTCTCCGCTTCGGCTGGGAGCCAGTCACTACCAGTTCGGGTCCTTCCCTTTGGTCTCACCACAGCCCCAGGGTGTTCACCAAAGTATTAGCAGTGGTAGCGGCCCACCTGAGGCTTCAGGGGTGCAGGTCTTTCCCTACCTGGACGACTGGCTTCTTACCGCCCCAACAAGGCATCTACTTCTATTGGCGAGACTCCTTTCTCCATCTTGCTCCCTTTCTGGGCATCACAATAAATACAAAGAAATCCAACCTGGCCACACAGCTCTTAGATTTTATAGGGGCCAGGCTAGACACAAGGAGTTTACGAGCCTTCCTCACTGCGGACAGAGTTCTAAATCTGCAGCTCCAGGTGCGGGCCATTCTCCATTCAAGTTCTGTTCGCGGAGTTGGTCCTGAGGGCTCTAGGGTCCATGGCATCGGCTATAGCACTTATTCCTCTTGCCAGGCTCAATATGCATTCTACAGTGGACGCTCTTAGTACAGTGGTCATACCTTGCTCTCCCATGCATCATCCCATAGCGATCAGCAAGGCTTGCAAGCGGTCCCTCTTGTGGTGGCTCCACTCCCGGATCTCCACAAAGGCCGCCCATTTTGTGCTTCTCCCCTCTCGCCACGGTGACCACGGACGCCTCCGCCTCGGGTGGGGGCACTTTATGGGCGGACCGTCCAAGGCACGTGGAGCGATTCAGAGACCTTACTGCATATCAATGTTCTAGAGATGAGAGCAGTGCTCTTAGCGTTGCTAGCACTTCAGGACTTTCTTCCCTTGGGAACAATTGCAATTCAATCGGACAACATGTCTGTTGTCTGGTACATCAACAAGCAAGGGGGAACAAGGTCTTACCCTCTTTGTCGAGAGGCCATGAGAGTTTGGGAATGGGCAATCTCCACCAATCGCTTTCTAATAGCAACGCACATTCCGGTCGGTCCAACATCCTAGCGGACAAGCTCAGTCGCACCATTCTGACCCCTTACGAGTGGTCTCTCAATTGTCAAGTAGCGGAACGCATATTCGCACGGTGGGGAACCCCTTCATGCGATCTTTTTGCTTCTCCCTCAAACACCAAGTGCGACAGTTTTTTCGCTCTAATACCTCCTCCCGGAGGTACCCCAAGAGACGCTCTGGTGCATGCTTGGCCACCCGGTCTTCTGTATGCCTATCCACCCTTGCCTCTGATGCTCCAAGTTCTTCAGAAAGCCTCTCGGTGGGTTGCAGAATGATTCTCATTGCACCATTCTGGCCTCGACAGATCTAGTTCCCCTTCCTAAGGTCTCACTCGGTGAATCCTCCTTGGATGCTAGATCCCATGCGGATCTGATATCCCATCCATCCTGCATTCCTCCTCCGAATCTGGACAACCTGAAGCTGACCGCTTGGCTGCTCCAGTTCCACTCTTGATAAGGACTCGGTATTTCATCACCGGTTAAGGCAATTTTGGTGGCAGCTCATAAACCATCCACTAGAAAGGTTTACGAAGCAAGTGGAAGCGTTTCTCTTTGTGGGCGGCGGCAAGGCCTGAATCCTTCACGGTTCCTCTTCCTTTAGTGCTTGACTTTCTAACCACTCTCTTTAACGATGGTGCCAGCAGTTCCACAGTCAAAGTACAACTGGCGGCAATTTCTCACTATCACATTGGCCATGACTCTAATCCTCTTATGTCAGCCAAATTGTGTAAAATTTTTCTTAAAGGTACTTTTCTTCTCAGGCCCCTATAAAACAAGCAGTTCCTCCTTGGGACCTCTCTTTGGTTCTACAGGCCTTGACCGCCCCCCCTTTCGAGCCAGCGGCTACGGTGGATCTCAAATTCTTGTCCTACAAGACAGCCTTTTTGGTAGCCATTACATCGGCCAAGAGAGTGTCTGAACTTCAAGCATTATCAGCTAAACCTCCTTACTTGGTATTTCATCCGGACCGGGTCTCCCTCAGGACCAACCCGTCCTTTCTTCCTAAAATCGCTTCTGAAGCAAACATCAATCAGTCCATTAACCTCCCTGTTTTCTTCCCTAAATATGAAAACAAAGGTGAATATAAGCTACATTCGCTAGATGTTCACAGGCAACTTAGATTTTATCTGAACAGAACAGCTGGTCATAGGCAATCAGACCAGCTGTTTATTTCCTTTGCAAAGTTCAATTTGGGCAAGCCAATCTCTAAAGTTTCTCTGTCCCGCTGGATTGCACAGTGCATTTTATTGGCTTATCAAGCTTCAGGAAGGCCCGCACCGGAGGGTGTTCATGCCCATTCAACCCGGTCAGTATCTACCTCGGCAGCCTTCAAGGCTAGGATTCCTCTAGATGATATTTGTGCAGCAGCCACGTGGGCTTCATCTCATACGTTTATTTCCCACTATAAGTTGGATCTTGCATCTAGGGGTAGAGCATCCTTTGGCTCCGGTGCTCGGAATATCCTTCCATGATGGCGCCCAAGATTCAGGTAGCTGGGGACTCTGTCCCACAGGTTGCAGACAAATGAATATCCTACTTCAGATTTAGAAGTTATGTACTCACCATAACGTTCCATCTGAGTAGGTGTATTCATTTGTCTGCAACCATCCCGCCCTCCTATCCCCCTGGCCTTTCAGTTTCCTGCATATTCTATGTTACCCTTTTTAGGGTGTTGTTGCTTTGGCAAACTCGATCTGAGGTCATGAGGGTAGAGCAGGGCATTATGGGTGAGGGGAGGAGCTGAGAGCTTGGATCCATAGCTGGAAAACCATGCCGGTTCGGATCCGATATCGGATCCATAACCCACAGGTTGCAGACAAATGAATACACCTACTCAGATGGAACGTTATGGTGAGTACATAACTTCTAATTTTATTGGCCACTAGGGGTCATTTCCATAACTCCTTCATCTTCCTCTCTTAAAACCTAGTTGCCTCGTGGTTTGAGCGTCTTTTCAGGCTTGTTGGCTGTTGGTGAAGCACCCTCCAAGAGGAAAAAACGCTGAGAGAAGAAGGGAGCCACTTTTGAGATTTTAAGTATTTTTTCTCTGTTTATTTGCTAAGTTTTTCTGCATAGCTGCCTAGCTTGAGCATTTTCTGGCTTGTTAAACTTGATTTCTGTATTAGTAGCTGTATTTAGAGCACAACCAAAAGCTGTTTGCTGAATTTCCTGTTTGCACTTAATTTTAAATCGTTTTTTTCTTAAAACTTGCATATTTTCTGTCCTTGACCTAGCACTCTTGTGTGGGGTCATTTACTGCACTGTTATAACTTGATATTACTTGTGAACCTCTGCTATCTCTGTAAAAACAAAAACAAAAAATCTTGCTTTTTCCCACTTTTCTGAGAGTTAAAAAGTTCAGTTACAGGCTTGCTGTTCCTGAACTGTTTGAAAGTTTCTGTGAGGCCATTTTGCTTGGGCTGAAGGAGGGTCTCTGTGTTTATCAGTGGCAGTGACTAACATTGAGCAGCTTCCTGCCCCGGAGAGGTGGTTACTGACTTGAAACTGTAGTTTTATTGGCCACTAGGGGTCATTTCCATAACTCCTTCATCTTCCTCTCTTAAAACCTAGTTGCCTCGTGGTTTGAGCGTCTTTTCAGGCTTGTTGGCTGTTGGTGAAGCACCCTCCAAGAGGAAAAACGCTGAGAGAAGAAGGGAGCCACTTTTGAGATTTTAAGTATTTTTTCTCTGTTTATTTGCTAAGTTTTTCTGCATAGCTGCCTAGCTTGAGCATTTTCTGGCTTGTTAAACTTGATTTCTGTATTAGTAGCTGTATTTAGAGCACAACCAAAAGCTGTTTGCTGAATTTCCTGTTTGCACTTAATTTTAAATCGTTTTTCTTAAAACTTGCATATTTTCTGTCCTTGACCTAGCACTCTTGTGTGGGGTCATTTACTGCACTGTTATAACTTGATATTACTTGTGAACCTCTGCTATCTCTGTAAAACAAAAACAAAAAAAAATCTTGCTTTTTCCCACTTTTCTGAGAGTTAAAAAGTTCAGTTACAGGCTTGCTGTTCCTGAACTGTTTGAAAGTTTCTGTGAGGCCATTTTGCTTGGGCTGAAGGAGGGTCTCTGTGTTTATCAGTGGCAGTGACTAACATTGAGCAGCTTCCCTGCCCCCCGGAGAGGTGGTTACTGACTTGAAACTGTAGTTTTATTGGCCACTAGGGGTCATTTCCATAACTCCTTCATTTGTCCTCAGAGGAGTGGTTTAGGGCAGTGACTTGTGGTTTGTTGGCCAATTTGGGTCATTTCCTGTCTTTTCCAGCCCCCTGCTATAAAGCACGCTTTAGCGCGATTTAGCCCGATTTAGCGCGGAGTTGCTACTGTTGCGCCTGTTAAGCAGGTTTAAACTATTCGGGCTACCTAAAGTCCACTCTTCAAATTTTCCCTTAAAACTACCTTCCTCGAACTATACTACTGATCTAATCAGCGTATCCTATAATTAAAAAGATCATCTCTACTTGACTCCAAGTAGACTATTCTCTATCTGTTAAACGTAGCACTTGCTCCTACAGTACTTATTACCTTGATACGGCACTCTTGTCATAGATAGTACCCCAAAAGGCAACCCCCATTTCTCGGTCACCCACGTCCCCGGAATCTTTTTAAAGTTTTTTTGTCTATTCCTTCTAGCATGTCGAGGATCAGTTGCTAGTGTCCTCTCCTGCTCAGCTGGTGAACCTGGGAATATTGAGGCAATGTTACAATTGCCTCATGTACACAGACAACCCTCTCCTCCTCCCACAAAACACAAATACATGCGAGAGATGCAACTATACGGCCAAACTGGAGGCTGAGCTCTCTCAACATAGGACTGGCAAGACCAGTCAGGAGGAGAAGGTTACCACACACACTATAGACCCAGTCTCACATATTACCATTACAACCTCAAATCATACGCATAAACACACAAAGACATACTCGGAGGCTCTGATCAAAAATCTACCAAAACAGCAGAGGCCACCAAAGCAGACACCCAAACAACCACCACCTCAGAACACAACACCTGCAACACATAGACCTCACAGTCAGAGTGTCAAACAGTCACAGCCCTTAAGGCCAAACACAATGCCAGACACACTAGTCATTGGTGACTCCATAGTCAGACACACTGACGTCCCGCTCACCAGACTGAGTAAGGAGAAGGTCACAGTAAGCTGCCTGTCGGGCGCTAGAATCCGCCACATAACGCAAGCACTCAGGTCTCTCAACAGCAGGTACAAATATGATTCGGTCATTGTCCACGCTGGTGTAAACGACCTGAGACGTACCTCCTTGGACTACATGAAAAGAGACATTGAGGAGCTCTCTGATTATGTAGCCCAGACAGGTATGACCCTGACCTTGAGCAGTATCCTACCTTCACCAAGAATGATGCCACAATACAGAGATAAGATGATCAGCTTTAACAATTGGCTTAAACACTGGTGTCATTCAAAGGGGATCCAGTGTCTGTCTGCCTGGGATGACATGCTGGACAAGCCACGCTGCCAAGGGACGGCTTGCACCTGTCACCCTGGGATTCGGATATTGGCAAAGGCTCTTGCCACCCCATAGTGCCTTTTTAGGCAAGGCTCAAATTCTAAACCTACCACCCTAGAACACAAAAAGGAAAAACTAAGGGTAATGCTGCTCAATGCCAGAAGTCTAAATCTCAAAATGCACGCACTCGAGGCCCTTCTCAGTATGGAGAACATCGATGTCTGTGCTGTGACAGAAACCTGGTTCAAGGCTCCTGAGAGCACCCCAGCTATCAGGTTTTACCTCCTATCATGCGTTCCGCCCCAAAATCTGGACAATACCAAGAAAGGAGGGGGTATCCATATTCATCAAGGACACCCACACCTCAAGACTGGTGGCAACGCACGATGCATCGGAGACCATCCAGGTGCAATTAACCATAGGCAAGACTGCTCTGCAAATTGTAGCATGTTACAGGCCACCCTCACAAACTCAGGAACCTCACATGGCCTTCCTGAAAACACTAGAGGGGATAAATGTATCACCAAACACCATCATACTAGGTGACTTCAATTACCCTAATATAGACTGGGAACACTACTCAAGCCCAAACACCCTAGCCCAAAAGTTCCTGGAATTCATAAACTCAAATGCCATGGAACAACTAGTCACCATCCCCACAAGAGGAGATAACATACTTGATCTCATCATCACGAACATGGGAGCACAATGTTCAACACCGGAGGTGTACCCTCACTGGTGAGATCAGACCACAAACTAATCTCGCTGGAGGTCCTCATCCCACCCCACCTGAAATAAAAAAGACCACAGTAAAGAACTTCTCAAAGCCGACTTCACACTTCTAAAGACTAGTGTGGTCTCCTTTAAGGCCCCGAGCTGGAAAACAGTACTCAAGCCGCTGAATCACTTACAAATGCCTTCTACCAGCACCTGCAGGACTGCATGGATAAGGCAATCCCAAGCAAAACAAAGACTCTTTGTACCAAAGGCAAGCGTCAGTCTGGTGGACCCCAGCCATAAACAAACTCTACAACAAAAGGAGGAAGCTACTACAAGATAGAGCAAAATCCTTAAAAGGTAAGACACCCTTGATCACTATAAGTAAAAACTAAGAGCTCTCATAAAATCATCCAAAGCAAATTTCGAGAGAAAAATAGCTAAAGACTCAAAAGACAATCATAAGGCCTTCTTTAGCTATGTTAGAAACCTGGGAGGAAACTCCCAGATATGCTCAGAGCTAGTTCAAAATGATGTGAAGATTACTGATCCTACAGACATTGCCAACATACTGGCTGACAGGTTCAGTGCAAACTTCCCCTCCCCAAAAGGAGAGATATCTATACCAAACGATTGCAGCCCCCAAACATCTCCAGCGCCCAAGTGAGAACTGCTCTCTCCAAAGCAAAAACACAGCATCCATGGGACCTGATGGTGTCCCCGGCTGTGTGCTCCATGAACTCAATGAGGAATTAAACCCACAGCTAGGACAGCTGTTTAATCAAAGTCTTACCTCTGGATACGCACTCCAGGAGTGGCGCACTGCAACTGTGGTACCACTTCACAAAGGCGGTGCCTCCACCGACCCTGGAAATTACCGCCCATTAGCTTGACAAGCCTTATCTGCAAAGCCATGGAGAGGATCATAATGGACCTCATAAATAAAGACATAGGGAATTTGCAGACTTTGGATCCAACCCAGTTTGGCTTTGTCAAAGGCAGATCATGCCTTTTAAACTTGGTTGACTTTTTGAAACAGTCACCAAAGCCATTGATGAGGGAAAGGCAGTCCATACAGCCTACCTCGATCTGGCTAAGGCCTTCGATACAATACCCCATTCGGGTATCATTGAAAAACTCATCAGCTTAAATGTCAACCCATACATCACAAGATGGGTTGCAAACTGGCTGAGTGACAGAACCCACAGGGTCAGAGCTGCTGGCGCCATGTCAGACTCAAAGCCTGTCACAAGTGGTGTCCCACAGGGCTCAGTCCTGGGCCCACTCTTGTTTGGCATCTACTTTTCCAAGTACAAGCAAACACAGGAGGGTTATGGCTGACAAAGTTTGCAGATGACTGCAAACTGGGCCATAGTAGAAAACACATCTGACACAGATATCCTTCAGAAGGGTCTCACAGAAACGGATAACTGGTGCCAGAGCCACGGCCTAAAGTTAAATGCCAAAAATGCATAGTCATACCCTTCGGGAAAAACAAGGTTACCCCTAGCTACCAAATAGGTGGCAATCCACTGAGCACAGAAGAAGTTATCAGGGACCTGGGGACCCAGGTTGATAGTAGTCTGTCATTCGACACCCATGTAGCTAAAGTAGTTAGGAAGACCTTCTACATTGCCCACCTTATCATGAAGGGATTCTCATCTAGATCAAGGGAGGTCATAGTCTCCCTTTACTCATCACTCATCAGACCAATGATTGAGTACAATGCCCCATTCGAATGTATCTGACCCGCCACTTGCAGCAGCTGGAGAGGCCACAAAAGTTCCTCACCAAAAGGATAAAGGGTCTCAAAAACTGTCCTATGCTGCCCGACTGAAAGAACTCCAGCTCTATTCAGTCGCCACCGCTTGCTCAGAGGTGACCTTTGCCTAACATACAAGGCCATGTCAAACCCAGATTTGATGAATATGCTTCACCTCAAAAAATCTAGATCCATCAGAGCCACAAGGGCGGGAGACTTAAACCTTGACACGGCTATTAATAGGACGTGCTGGAGGGATAGATTCATCACCCAAAGACTCCCTATGCTGTGGAACAAAATCCCGGTACATGTGAGGCAGAGCACCTCGCTGGCCTTGTTCAAGAGAAATCTTGACCAATGGATGGGAGATCGCAGATATACCCCAGGGATTACCTCAGTGTCACTGCTCGACAGAGGCACAGCAAAATAATGGGTATAGTTCCCCATACTAAAGGGGTGGCGTAAGCCACAAAACGATGGGCTAGGCTTGTAAATGCCCTCGGGCAGATAGCCTAGTATGAACCTATGAACCTATGAACCTAAGTAACATGTCCTCTGCAGACTGCCTCAAAGCCCTATCCCTGTATTCTGTCTCCTACAGGCTGTTGAGGGGAGATCTGTGTCTGGCATATAAGGCATTGTCAGATGCCACCCCGATGGACCTCCTACGTATCCACAGAACAAACAGCGCCAGAATTACCCATTCTAAAGACGTAAACCTTGCCTGTGCTATAAATAGGATCTGCTGGAGAGACAGGTATGTATCAGAGACAACTACTACTCTGAAACACTTCCCATCCATATGAAGCAGTGTTCCTCCTTAATGCAGTTCAGGTACAACTTGGACAGTTAGATGGGGAACAGGAAATTCATCCCTGGTATGCCACCTTTGTCTGTAATGGATCCAGGCCACCTGTAAATGGCTTGTCTCCCAGGCCTCTGATTTAAAATGTTTCATCTCCCAAGTCCCTGCTTACTCGTATCAGGAGTACCAGAACTTGTCAGAAATTTTGGATGCATGGCTAGGCTTAAAAAGGTCCTTGGGGTCGTTAGCCTAGTACACACCCAAGAACCATGTCAACAAGCCTCAGCAGTAATACTTTCTCTAGTTAGAATTTAGGACTGATATATGATGTTCTCCCATCTCCTTCTCCCCCCCCCCAAATGCATAGGTAATTGCGAGGGAAAACAAGATACAACTAGTTTTAATGTCTCCTTTCTGACAAAGACAGCGCAGGTCTCTGTCATTTGTAGAGGGACTCAATTCTGTACCTGATGTTCATCGTGTTACCCTGCTGCAGTCATCATAGTTGGGTTATCCTGTCGTCAGGCGGTCCCGCAGTCTGCCTGAATTCCAAAGCCTTGGTCCGGCGTCGGTTGCTGTCACTTCTTCCCTGATGTCAGTACGCCAGGGGTATATAAGAGGCATCCAACGCCATTTTCTCCAGTCTTTCTTGCCGCGCGTTGCCCGAAGCAGAAGCAGTTCGCAAGTGCCGGTCGGCCGACACCTGAGATTTTCGAATCGAATTTCAGTCCGAAGTCTTCAAAGCTAAGTACCCTGTTGGGGAACCTTTTCTTGCCTCAGTCCGATGTCAGAAAAAGTTAACAATTGCATTTCTTGTGGGAAGCAAATACCTCATAAGGACTTTCATTCTTATTGTACACCTTGCCTAGGCCCAGACCACGACGTCACTGGTTGTCGGTTTTGTGCTAGGTTCAATAAGCGAACTATAAAGCGACGCTTTGATTTCGCACGACACTACTTCGGTAGGGAATTTAATTACACTATGCCGTCGGAGCAACCGACAACCGGCATGCATAAAAAACGCAAAGATAAAGACAGGCAGCCTAGATCCAAGCCAGACTCCGAGGCCTCGGCTGGGCTGGTCGCCGGTTCTCCGGTTTTCAGTGAGGCGCCTACGCAGCCTCTGAAGACCGCAGAATTGGAACCCCAGACCATTTCGGATTCTCAAGCAGAGAGTTCTAGGCCGACGCAGCCATTTTCTTTAGGCCCTACCGACAACATTGCAGAAGGAGAAGCCGGTGATGCGGAAACACCTTCGGTTACAGAAGGTGTCTTCAGACTGACTACTCTCACCATAAAATCTTATGCTAAGTTTAAGACTCCTCTAAAACCAAAAAAGACTGCACATCAGTCTCCAGTTCAAGGCCCCATGCCTAAGAAACAGATGCTTAAAATGGCTGAAGATTTGATTTCTTTAATCAGGGGTTCCCAACCCCCCCAGACAAAAGGCCTAGACAAGAGGAGGATTATGCCTCCTCTGATCAAGTGTCTATTTCCTCAGGCTCCTCTGAGGAACAGGATTACTCCTTTCCCTCTTATGAAGATTCTGATGCTGAAGATTCCATTCCCTCAGCTTCTCCCCCTGAAGACTATTCCTTTGGGGAAACCTTATATACCATGAGGGAACATTTCCACTGGGAAGGTCAGGACTACTCCGACTCAAAAAAAGGCTCCAAGAGTTTCTTTTACTCCCCCAGCACAGACCACTTGCTATCCCTCCAGTTTTAGACTTTTTGGATGATGTTTACTTAGAATCTAGTCTAAATCCAGATTTTCTGCCTCCTGCTCCAGCCAAACCAGATAGATATTATAGAGTGCCTGACTCACACAAATTCCTTTACAAAAGCCCTGTTGCTGACCCAGAGACTATCTCCCAGGGTCCCAAAGGGGCTAAGGCTTCTATGGCTAAAAATCCTGTACCCTCTGAAAGGGACTCCAGAGCACTAGATAGGTGGGGGAAGAAGGTTTACACCTCAGCTACTCTAGCTATGAGAGCACTGAATTGTCAATTTCAAATGCTGAAATACATGCAATTCCTAATGTCTCAAATAAAACAAAAGATGAGCACGCACCCTCAACAGTCTGAATTCAAAGAAATGCAGGATCTGTTGCATGCAGCTGAACAGGTGGGCAAACATACTTTACAATGTGGATTTGATTCCTTGAAAGCTTCCTGTAGAGCAGCTGTTACTGGGTCTGTTATACGTAGGCATGCTTGGTTAAAGGAACAAACTCTGCCTGATCATGTTAAAGCAAAGTTACTAGATGCACCCTTACAGCAGGATTTCTTATTTGGGGTTAAAGCAGAAAAGGTTTCTTACAGGTACAACCTCCACGCTTCAGCAGAAATTGGCCAGCAAAACATTGATCCTTTCCAGCTTCTAACAGAACACAGAGGGGTAAATACAGACGCCCAAGGGGCAGAGGACAAGCACAAATCCCTTACAAACCTCGCCAATGGGGCACTGCAACAGAGAAGGGAGGAGAAGACAGGTTCCAAACTACTAGAAGACAAACACAATGACTTAAACCTCAAACTGCCAAGCAAAAATCTCTTGGCAGCTCCCTTGGGAGGAAAATTAGCATTTTTATAGACAACTGGCACATCGTCACAAAGGACAAATGGATCCTAGACATTATCTCACAAGGATACAGATTCCATTTCCACACCTTGCCAAGGATAAAATGAATGCCAAACCTGCCACAAAATCAATGGGCAGAGGCACAAAAACAAATTACAGCTCTCATGGACATGAGAGCCATTCAACTGGTACCTACACAGGAGCAAGGCCAAGGATTTTACTCAAGGCTCTTTCTAGTCTCCAGAAAGGACAATGCTTGGAGACCCATTCTGGACCTTTCAATTCTAAACACCTTCTTGCAAGTACCCAAATTCAAGATGCTAACACTACAGCAGCTTCTTCCCATGTTGGGCAAGAAAGCTTGGCTAGTAACATTGGACCTCAAGGAGGCATACCTGCATGTCCATATCAGACAAAATTGTAGATGATACCTCCGTTTCATTGCAGGTTCAACCCATTACCAATTCTCTGCACTGCCCTTTGGCTTATCTACTGCACCCAGGGTCTTCACAAAATGCCTGGCACCAGTAATTGCATACTGCAGACAAAGAGGAATTCAAATATACCCATACCTGGGTGACTGCCTCATCCAAGCAGAAAGCAAGGACATTCTCTTACAACATCTGACTTGTAAAACACCTTCTAAGTTGCCTAGGGTACACAGTAAACGAAAAGAAATCAAAACTAGTGCCCTCACAAAATATGACATTCCTGGGTGCCAGCTTGAATACAACGGCCCAGATGGCTTATCTGACTCCAGACAAACAACTACAACTAACTCAATACTTCAAAATAATGGCAACAAAGACCCAACTCCCTGCAAGAAAAATTCTGCAGGCCTTTGGCTTCATGGCATCTTGTATACTACTAATACCATTTGCAAAACTGCATATGAGGAAATTACAATGGTACCTGAAAAGCGTATGGACTCAACACAGCCACAGCTTGGAAACCATGATACCTCTCATTCCCTGCCTTCAACAGGAGTTTCTATGGTGGTCACAGGCATGTCACCTCAATAAGGGTCAGCCTTTCACCTTACCCCCAGCCAGGCAAACTATGACAACAGATGCATTGGACTATGCCTGGGGGGCACACATGGCAGGACAGTGCGTTCAAGGCATATGGACTGCAGATCAAAGGAATCTGCACATCAATCAAAAAGAAATGCTAGCTGTACAGAATGCTCTGACAGCCTTCAAGGACCTCTTACATCCAGGACAGCTTATAAGGACAGACAACACCACAGTAATGTGGTACATAAACAAACAAGGGGGTACACACTCCTACCCTCTATGCAGGCAAGCAATGACCTTGTGGAACACAGCACTGGCTTACCAAGTTCAATTACAAGCTCAATTCCTGCCAGGAAAAAAGAAAACCTTGGCAGACTACCTAAGCAGAAACGTCATGGATCCCCACGAGTGGAAACTGGCTCCACAAGTATTTGCAATGATAACTCGAAAATGGGGGCGCCCAGACATAGACCTGTTTGCCAACCCCCAAAACCATCAGCTTTCAAAATTTTGCACAAGGACATTTCACCATCAAGCTTGGAAAGTGGACGCACTCTCATTCAGTTGGAAAATGCTGACAGTATATGCCTTTCCTCCATTGCCCCTTCTCATAGAGGTGCTGCTGAAAGTCAGGATGGCGAGACCTCGAATGATACTCATTGCCCCGGACTGGCCACGCCAGCACTGGTACCCACTACTAAGGAACATGGCCCAGGGCCCACCATGGATTTTACCACAAATTCCTCATCTGCTCACACAGCAAGGCAGTCAGATTCTACACAGCCAGCTCAAAACCTTAAATTTGGCTGCATGGCACATCACCTAAGCAACCAGCCAGCCCCTCTTTCACAAGCTGTTATGGATGTCATTCTGGAGGCCAGGAGGCCCAGCACCAGGAAAGCCTACTCAGACAAATGGAAAAGATTTTGCGCCTGGAACCAAGTTTAAGGCCAAAATACCCTTCAGCCGGACATACCTCAGATTCTACAATATTTAACTGAGATGTTACACAAAGGACTTTCTTTTTCATCTATTAAAATCCACGCCTCAGCTATTTCAGCTCACTACAACACGGATCCTCCCTTATTTTCACATCCACTTCTAAGGCAGTGTATCAGTGGGGCAAAAAACATTAGGCCTCCCAGGAGAGCACCAACACCAACTTGGGACCTAAATTTTGTTCTGGAAAAACTTACGCTGCCATCTTTTGAGCCAGCTTTCTCAGCTGACTTAAAGTTTATATCATGGAAGACTGCCCTGCTGCTAGCAATTACTTCAGCCAGAAGAGTCTCAGAGCTACAGGCACTAACGGCAGTAGAGCCTTTCCTCATTTTTCATCAAGACAGAGTTTCTCTACGAACTAACCCCTCCTTTATGCCAAAGGTGGTATCCAGTGTGGCTCTAAATCAAACCATCCACTTACCCACCTTCTTTCTAAATCCACAGAACAAAGGAGAAAGACTCCTGCATTCCTTGGACATTAACAGGCAACTACGTTACTACTTGGATAAAACTGACCAACTTTTTGTATCCTATGCTACAGCATCACAAGGAAAGGCCATCTCAAAACAGACCATTTCAAATGGATAGGACATTGCATACGTTTTTGCTACACCCATCATGGAAAACCAGTTCCTGCTAGCATAAGGCCCCACTCCACCAGGGCAGCAGCTACATCTACAGCCTTCTTCAGGGGGGTGCCAACCAAGGATATTCTGGAAGCTGCAACTTGGAGTTCAGTACACACCTTCACCAAACACTATCACTTACCACTTTACTCTAAGACTAGAGCTGGCTTCGCCACTGCAGTTTCGCAGGGCCTTCTAGCCTCCTCTAACCCTGTTTGACTCCACCTCCCATCCTTAGCTTTGGGATTCTACTCAAGTGTGATGACTGCAGCAGGGTAATATGATGAACATAGTACAGTTTTGTACCTACCATAAATGTAGATGTTCAAGTGTATAGCCTGCTGCAGTCCAGGTTACCCTCCCTCCATCCCCTCTGACCTAACTAAAACCTTTCAATACCTTAAAATCTGATACAACCTTTTTGGTGTATTTGCTTATAGCTGGAGGGATGTTTTGTTTGTGCTAAGCTTTTATTATTGGTACTATCTACTGACCATCTTTTGGGGGGGCACCTGACATCTGGGGCAAGAAAAACTGAAGAAAATGGCGTTGGATGCCTCTTATATACCCCTGGCGCACTGACGTCAGGGAAGAAGCGACAGCAACCGACGCCGGACCAAGACTTTGGAATTCAGGCCGACTGCGGGACCACCTGCCGACAGGATAACCCAAGTGTGATGACTGCAGCAGGGTATACACTCGAACATCTACATTTATGGTAGGTACAAAACTGTACTTTTCTTGTATCCCTACTAATTTAGCAGTGGCATTTGCTAGTTCACCCAGAATTTAAAAAAAAATTAAGTTTGCAGTTTAGAGGCCGGAATCTTGATTCAACATGGGGAACTGATTTCCACCAGAGGTCATGCTGCAGGAATGTAGGAAACTTGCAGGCTGGAAGTCGGATGTGGCAAAATAGAAGGTAATCTCATTATGGTGCATTGAGTTGGTATTCAGCCTGCGGGAAGCATCATTATAATAGGTTCTGAGATAACTTGACTACAGTGTTTGGCAAACAGCTTGGTTACTCTTTGCTTAATTACACTTTTCTTGCATCTAGGCTTTATCCATGGAACCTCAATTAATATCCAGCCCATCTTATACCTTCTAGGAGGTCATGTAAACTCTGGAAAACTCCATGTTTGTTATTCTTGGCTCCTTTGCAACCAGCCAGTTCCATTCCTGTGAAATTATTCTCCTACAATGTTGGTTTAGTGACCCTTGTGTCTGCATATAGAGCTGCAAACTCTGACATCCACAAGACCTTACATGGTGCTAGGTAGAGTATCATTAAGGACTGATGTGTTTTTTATAAGTTTAAAATGGTTTCAGAAATAGCCATGAACCAGACCATCCAAATGACATTTTTAATTCACAGAGTAAAGGTGAAAGAGTATTGCATCATTTGGATATGCACAGACAACTCTGGTTTTATCACAGGAGAATATCTTTTTATGCCCTTTAAACCAGGAAAATAAAGTGGCCCAGTATACAGATTCTCTGTAAATTTCTTGCTAGTTTTTTTTTTTTTTTATCTAGAGTGGGAAGTTGTTGAGGCAGGAAAAGGCTCTCTCTAATAGTGCTGCAGCCACTACATCCATTTTTCTGAAGGAGTGCCTTATCCCAGAGTATCTTTGAAGCACCTGCCTTGGCCCACTCATACCTTTTGTTTGTGTTATAAACTGGATTGTTAGCTTGTATTAATTTGTTCACAGGGTAAGTCAGTTGAGCACAAGTTGGCATTAGTGTCCCTTTTCAGGGGGTGACCCATGAGCACTGTCTGGTTAAGTGACTTGTTCAGAGTCGCACGGCAGTCATATGGTGATGGAAGTAAGCAAACCCTGTACCAGTGTCGACATCAGTAGTTTAACAGCTCAAAGCCATAATCCTGTGCATTTATTCCTAAATTGTAGAAGTTGATCAATTTTTACTGCTGCAATTTTCCATAGCATGCTAGTTCCCCCATCCAGGAACTGTAATCAGAGCCTGTACTTTTCTAGTACTCTTTCCTTCTCTGATGGAATCCTATTGCAGCTGTGATCCCTTTGATGAGCTTAGTACATGTGTGTTGTTATCTGTAAATGTTTCAGTATACATATCACTGCTGAATCATAAGCTTCCTTCCATCAACTCAGTCTTCCCTTTTTCCTTTGAACCCTAAGATGGGCCCCCCCCCTTGTTTCCCTTGTATGGGTAAGGGGGTGTCGGTTGTGGCAGGCCTATACCAATACCCTTCTGCAGACCAAAGGCTACAGGCACACTTGCTAAACATTTTTATACTCAACAGTATACTGATGTCCTTTGTTTAGGGAGGAAAACCGCCTGCTGCTCTGATGATAACCAGTGCTCTGGAAAGATGTCCATTTGGGGTTAATTCTCTTCATAATGAGTCATACTGCAACAGCAGATGTTCTTCGTGTTTCAATGTTGCAGTCATCACACTTTGGTTATCTGCCTGCAGGTAGCCCTCAGTTGGCCCGAATACCAGAGACTTAGTATTTTTGCGTCAGTTGCTGTCACTCCAGGACTGACATCAGGTCATCCGAGGTATAAAAACAGGCAGCCAATGCCATTACATTAGTCTTTCTTGCCGAGGAGCCCGAAGCAGAAGCAGTTTGCATGAGTGCCGGTCGGCCGCTACCTGAATTTTCGTTTTCAAATTGAATCATCCTGAAGTCTTCTAAAGTGAAGTACCCCATTGGGGATCCTTTTTTCTTGCTCTAACCGATGTCAGAAAAAGTGAACAATTGTCTCGCCTGTGGAAAACAAGTACCACACCGAGATTTCCATTCTTACTGCTTCACCTGTTTAGGCCCAGACGATGATGTTCCTCGCTGTCGGTTTTGTGCTTTGTTCAACGTCCGAAATATTCGTTGGCGGGCCCTTATTGTCGCTAAATATTTTCGCTCTCTATCTCCGTATTCCGAAATGGCTTCGGTAAGTTATCAGACTACCAATCTTCGGAAAAAAACGTAAGGATAAATACAGAGACAGACCACATAGGTCCAAAACTGCTGACGATGCTTCCGTTAAGCTAGTCGCCAGTTCGCCGGTACTCAGGTGCTTTTGCAGCCCCTGATGCCCGCTGTGATGGATTCGTAGGTTGCTACCGAGACCCATTCGGAGTCTGGTATGCCGTGAGACTCTTCTTTGACTATGGAACCTACGTATGTCTCTACCTTGGATGGGTCCAGAGCTGCTGAGCATGCACCGGCTTCTGAGGAAGTTCTTCGCATTACTGATACTCGACACAAACCGACTTCTTTTGTGTCTTCAGTTTTGTCTAAAACTACCACCTTTCTAAGGCCAAGAGTACAAGCTACGCCTAAAAAACAAATGACCCAATCTCAAGCACCTGCTTCCTTGCCACAGTCTCAAATACTTAAAATGGCAGACCACCTGTTCATGCTGATTAGGAGAAGCCAGCCTTCCCCCGCTAAGAGAAAAAGGGACTTGTCCCCAGCAGCTTTAACTGCCCAAGAGTTCTACGACTCTGACGTTTCTGAATATGAAGACATGCCTTTATCTGCTTATGAGGATTCAGATGCAGAGGAATCCATTCCCTCTGCTTACCCTTCAATGGATTTTTCTTTTGGTGAAACCCTTCATACTTTAAGAGAGCATTTCCACTGGGAATGCCAAGATTATCCTCAGTCCAAAAAGAGACTCTGAGAATTTTTAGATTTGCCACAACATAGACCCTTAGCTGTCCCTCCTGTTCTGGATTTTGTGGATGATGTCTTTATGGAATCCAGTCTGACTCCTGATACTTTACTCCCTGGTCCAAGTAAACCAGACAGGTACTACAGAGTTCTTGACTCTCAAAAATTTATTTTCAAAAATCCTACTGCTGACCCAGAGGTCATTTCCCAAGGGCCTAAAGGTATAAAGGCAACTACAGCTAAGAATCCCACCCCTTCGGACAGGGATTCTAGAGCTTTAGACAGATGGGGTAAAAAAGTGTACGCCTCTGCAACTCTAGCCATTAGGGCATTGAATTGCCAGTTTCACATGCTGAAACACCAGCAACATATTATGGAACTTATTAAGCAAAAATTATCTGCACTCTACAGACTGTGCAGAAAATAAAGAATTACAGGAGCTTATGCATTCTGCAAGCCAGGTCAGCAAGCATATCTTGCAATGTGGGTTTGATGCCCTAGAAGCATCTTGCAGGGCAGCAGTCACTGGTTCTGTACTGAGAAGGCATGCTTGGCTTAAGGAACAGACCTTGCCAGACCATGTCAAATCAAAATCACTAGAAGCCCCTTTGAATAAAGACAGTTTGTTTGGCACCAAAGCAGAAGAGGTTCTAAAAAAGATGGAAGAAAAAGCTAAGTCTACGCAGACAGTCAAAGATTTTTTGCAGGTGCAGCCTCCAAGATTCAGCAGGCATTGCCTCTCGAAACATTGGTCCTTTCCAGCCCTCTCAAGGTCATCAAAAACTAAACCCAGGGGAAGCAGACCCCCCCCCCTAGATTACAGTGTCAGGGTATGCAGAGATCTAAGCAATGGAGTACCTCCACTTCTAAAACAGGGAGTGCTAAGCCACCCCCTTATGTAAAGAATAAAGAATTCACAACGACTTGTCAACCCTACTCCTCACCTCTGCCCAATTGCTCGTGCCCATAGGAGGAAAACTTGCCCACCATGCAGAAAACTGGACTTCCATCACCAAAGACCGATGGATGGGTCCTCAACAGTGTATCCCAGGGGTACAAATTTTTCTTCCACACACTGCTGACCCTGAAAGGGTTCCCAGACCTTCCTCCAAACCAGTGGGCAGAGGCACAAAACCAAGTTCAGTCCCTGCTCTCCAGAACAGATAGGTCAAGGGTTTTATTCCAGACTTTTCCTGGTACCCAGAAAAGAGGGCACTTGGCACCCAGTCCTAGATCTTTCCATTCTAAACACCTTCCTGGTGGTGCCAAAATTCAAAATGCTCACCCTTCAGCAGCTTCTTCCTATGCTGTCCAAAGAGACCTGGCTAGTCGCCCTAGACCTAAAAGAAGCCTATCTGCACAACCCTATCAGGGAAGCATGCAGGAAATATCTACATTTCAGGGCAGGATCTATGCATTATCAGTTCTCTGCACTTCCCTTTGGCTTATCCACTGCTCCCAGAGTCTTCACAAAATGCCTGGCTCCAGCCATTGCCTATTGCAGGCAGAGAAACATTCATATATACTGTTACTTGGACGATTGCCTGATTCAGGCAGACAGGAAAAGCTGATGCAGCACCTGACATTTGTAAAGAGCCTTCTAACTTCCCTGGGGTACACTATCAACAAAAAGAAATCAAAACTAGTACCCAGTCAAAAGATTGTATTCCTGGGAGCAAGCTTGGACACAGCCTCCCAGATGGCATTTCTTACTCCAGAAAAACAAGCCTATCTGACAGGCTACTTCACTCAAATGGCCACCAGAACCGAGCTATCCACAAGGAAAATCCTGCAGGCTGTAGGGTTCATGGCCTCTTGCATTCTACTAATTCCATATGCCAGACTGCATATGAGGAAACTTCAATGGTACTTAAGTATTTGGTGCCAACATTCTCAGGACCTAGAAATCGCTATACCTGTCATACCTTGTCTAAGGACAGAGTTTCTTTGGTGGGCAGCAGCATGCAACCACAATAAGGGGCTTCCCTTTACACAACCCCACCCCACCCAGACCCTAACCACAGATTCATCAGACTATGCCTGGGGGGCACATCTGGGAGATAAGTGCATTCAGGGCCACTGGAGCCCAAGTCAAATTCATCTGCATATCAACCAAAAAGAGATGCTAGCTGTTCAGCATGTTCTGACAGCTTTCAGATCCCCTCTCTCACCTTGGACCCCTGCTAATAAAAACAGACAACACCACAGTTATGTGGTACATCAACAAGCGGGGGGAGCCCACGCTTACCCACTCTGCAGGCTAGCCATGATACTGTGGAACATGGCATTGGACATGCAGATCCATCTGCAAGCTCAGTTCCTGCCAGCAAACAAAACTCTCTGGCAGACGACTTAAGCAGAAATCTCCTAGATCCACACGAGTGGCAATTAAATCTCAGCACTTTCAGCCTGTTAACCCAGAAATGGAGGATACCAGAAGTAGACCTTTTTGCCTCTGCCTACAATAACCAGATCAGCAAATTCTGCACCAGGACACCACACAGCAGAGCATGGAAAGTGGATGCCCTATCCTTCCAGTAGGTAAACCTCTCAATTTATGCCTTTCCCTCTCAGCCTCTTCTTTCAAAAATACTACTCAAGATAAGACAGGACAGATCAAGGGTAATCCTGATTGCTCCAGACTGGCCACGCCAGCACTTTTACCCACTACTGGGCAGCCTGTCACCGGTGCCACCATGGCATTTATCTTTGTGATCCCAACCCTCCTCTCTCAGCAGGAGGGACAGATCCTGCATCCGGAACTGCAAACTTTGATCCTTGCAACCTGGCTTATTCCTTGAATTCTCCACCAGTGACCAGCCTAAGCAAGCAGGTATTGGACATCATTCTGGAAGACAGAAGACCCAGCACAAGGAAATCCTATGCTGATAAGTGGAAAAGGTATTGTTCCTGGATTCAGTCTAAAGGAGCAGACACTGCTCTGCCCTCCTTGCCTCTAATCCTGGATTACCTAGCAGATCTACTCCACAGAGGACTTTCCTTCTCTTCCATTAAGATCCATGCCTCTGCCTTCTCGGCTCATTACAACACTGAGCCACCTCTCTTCTCGCACCCTCTCATCAAACAGTTCCTGAGAGGGGCAAACAATTTAAGGCTACCAAGGAGAGCACCCACCCCGGCTTGCGACCTTAACTTTGTACTGGAAAAGCTCACGCTCCCCCCCTTTGAACCTGCAGTGTCAACAGAGTTAGAATTCCTCTCTTGGAAAACAGCCTTGCTTCTGGCCATCACTTCAGCTAGAAGAGTGTCTGAGCTACAAACGCTTATGGCTGTGGAACCCTTCATTACTTTTCATGCTGACAGGGTCTCCCTCAGAACTAACCCTACTTTTATGCCTAAAGTGGTGTCCAATGTCACTCTCAACCAATCTATCCATTTGCCAACCTTCTTTCCCAATCCTCAAAATAAAGGGGAAAGGATCCTGCACTCTCTAGACGTGCACAGACAGCTCAGATTCTACCTTAACAGGACTAAGCCCTTCAGAAAATCTGACCAGCTACTACTCAGCTTTGCACCTGGGGCAGAGAGCAAGGCCATATGTAAACTGTTTCCAAATGGGTAGCACACTGTATCCATTTCTCTTACAAACACCATGGGAAACCAACCCCTCAGGGGGTCAGAACACATTCCACCAGGGCAACATGTACCTCTACAGCATTCCTCAGGGGAGTCATTCTGGAAGCTGCTACCTGGAGTTCTGTTCATACCTTCACCAAGCATTACCACCTGCCTATCTTTTCCAAATCCAGGGCAGGTTTTGCTACAGCTGTCCTGCAGGGCATACTAGCCAGCTCCATCTCTTCTTGACTGCCTCCACCCATTCTTCAGCTTTGGGAATCAACCCAAGTGTGATGACTGCAACAGTGAAACATGAAGAACATAGTACAGTTGTGTACATGTACCATAAATCTATAAGTTTGAGTGTATTCACTGTTGCAGTCCTGGATGTCCTTCATGGATGCATCTGCAGTCATAACAACTGGGTTGTCCTGTCGTCAGGCAGCCCTTCAGTCGGCCGGATTCCAAAGTCCGGGTCTGGCTTCGGCTGATGTCGCACTTCACCCGACGTCATCTCTGTTGGTCTTCGGGTATAAAGGCATCAGCCGACACCATTTTCCTCAGTCTTTCTTGCCGCGTGTCGCCCGAAGCAGAAGCTGTTCGCAAGTGCCGGTCGGTCGGATCCAGAGATTACTTCTACCGAATACTACTTCGAAGACTTCTAAAGCTAAGTACCCCGTTGGGGACTCTTTCTTGCCTCAGCCGATGTCAGAAAAAGTTAATAATTGTTTAACCTGTGGGAAACAAATACCTCATAAAGATTACCACTCTTATTGTCTGCCTTGTTTAGGCCCAGCCCACGACGTAGCAGCCTGTTCGGCCTGTGCTTCATTCAACCGACGAACGCTTAGGCGTCGGTCGGAGTTTGCTGAACAGTTTTTCGGTTCTGATTTTGCGTATATTATGCCGTCGGATCCTCCGACTACCCAAACTGCTAAAAACCGCAAAGATAAACACCGACAGTCAGGGTCCGCGGTTTCGGCGGAAACCATGGTTAAGCAAGTCGAGTGTCTCGGTTTCGCGAAACCGAGAAAACTGATCAGAGTACAGCTGAATCTATCACTACCACTGAGGCCCCTGCTACTTCTCTTGAATCGGCCTCAGAAATTTTATCCACTACGGTGGTTGCCACTGACTTATCAGACACCATTCCCTTGGATGTCTCTACCCCAGCACGTGGTGCTGCTAGGCCTCCAGCAGCCATGTCCATTAAGGCCTTTGCCAGGGCTAAAGCAGCCAAAACTACTAAAACAGTGCCTGTTAAAGCCCTACAACCAGGCCCTCTTCTAGTTCACAAATGCTTACTCTGGCAGAAGATTTAATTTCATTAATTAGGGGATCTCAATCTCACCCAGACAGAGCCTCTCAGCCCCCAGAGAAGAGACCTAGGGCAGAGCCCCCCGAGCCTGTGTCCTCTGATGATTCTGCCGATGAATCAGACATAACAGACCAGCCAGAGGCTCCTTTCTCCAATTATGAAGACTCAGATGCTGAAGAATCCATTCCAGCTGCTTCCCCACCAGAAGAATTCTCCTTTGGGGAAACCTTACATGCCATGCGAGAGCAGTTCCAATGGCAGCAGCAGGATTTCTCAGACTCCAGAAAAAGACTTAGGACCTTTCTGCACCTTCCACAGCACAGGCCCTTAGCTATACCTCCTGTCCTTTCTGTGGTGGACGATGCCTTCAATGATGTCTGCTCTGCACCAGATTCTTTACCTCCAGCCCCTGCCAAACCAGACAGATTTTACAGGGTACCAGACACTCATCACCACCTTTACAAGGCCACACTTGCAGACCCCGAAACTATACCCCAGGGTCCCAGGGCAGTAGCCTCGACCACAGCTAAAAACCCTATTCCTTCTGAAAGGGAAGCCAGGTCATTAGACAGATGGGGCAAAAGTCTACACCTCAGCTACTCTCTCAGCTAGAGCTTTAAACTGTCAGTTTCACATGATACAATACCAAGAGTTTATGCTTGATCAGTTAACAAAAAAGCTATCCTCTGATGACTCTATTGATAAGAAATATGTATTAGAAATGGTAAATAACATACAACAGGTTAGTAACCATTCCTTAAAATGTGGCTATGATGCACTGGAGGCTTCATTTAGATCAGCCATGACTGGCACAGTGATAAGAAGACATGCATGGCTAAAGGAACAAGCCTTACCGGATCATGTTAAAGCTAAGTTATTAGATGCTCCTATGGATAAGACCAGCTTGTTTGGTACACCTGCCCAGCAGGTAATGAAGAAAATGGAAGAAAAGGCAAAATCTGTTCAAACGGTTAAAGATTTCTTGCAGGTTCAACCCCCAAGGTTTAGCAGGAACTGGCCTGCCAAAAATTGGTCCTTTCCTGACTCCACAAGATCCCAAAGGGGCAGGAATAGACGTTCCAGAGGCAGAAACCAATCCAGAGGAGGTGCCTACAGAGGACGACAGTGGCAAGGTAACAACAGAGGCACAGACACAACCACTGCCACTACAACAACACAACCACAGTGACTTACCTCTAAATCCGCCTACCAGGGAACAAATAGCAGCTCCATTAGGCGGCAAATTAACCTTATTTTCGAAGAACTGGCACTGTATCACAAAAGACAAGTGAATTTTACAAACCATAGATCAAGGTTACCGGTTCCACTTCCACACTTTACCAGTCAAAAGAGGAATGCCAAACCTACCTCCAAATCAAAAAACAGAGGCTCTACAACAGATAATGCAATTAGCAAACATGAGAGCTGTGGAAAGAGTGCCAACAACAGAACAAGGAAAGGGATTCTACTCCAGACTATTCCTAGTTCCAAGAAAGGAAAAAAGTTGGAGACCTATTCTCGACCTGTCCACCTTAAATACATACATCATTGTCCCAAAATTCAAAATGCTGACCCTACAGCAACTTCTTCCCATGCTGGGCAAGGAGTGTTGGCTGGTAACTCTAGATCTCAAGGAGGCATACCTGCACGTCCCCATTCGACCAATCTGCAGAAGATACCTCAGATTTCTTGCAGGATCAGAGCATTATCAATTCTCAGCATTGCCTTTTGGCTTATCTACTGCGCCCAGAGTATTCACAAAATGCCTGGCATCAGTAATCGCCCACTGCAGACTACAGGAATTCAAATTTACCCATACCTGGACGACTGCCTGCTACAAGGGGACAACAAAAGCAAGCTGACAACAGATTTACAAAGGGTCATTTACTTGCTACAAGCACTGGGATACACAGTCAATTTACAAAAATCAAGGCTGATACCATCCCAAACAAGGACATTCTTGGGAATTGGACACAGTAAGACAAATGGCATTCCTAACTGCAGAAAACAAAAAGAACTCCCTCTTTACTTCTTGGCTCTAACAAAACAGAACAAGCTAACAGCAAGAAAAGTACTGCAGGCCTTGGGCTTCATGGCATCATGCATAATCTTGGTCCCACTTGCCAGACTACATATGAGAAAACTACAGTGGTACCTAAAGAATTTATGGTCCCAACACAGGCACAGCCTAGAAACAGAAATTCCACTAATTCCATGCTTAAAACAGGAGTTCCTATGGTGGGCTCAAGCATGCCAGTCAAACCCAGGTCTACCCTTTCGCAGATGTCAAGCAAACCAGACCATCACAACAGACGCTTCAGACCTAGGATGGGGGCCCACATGCTGGACAAATGCGTGCAAGGATTGTGGACGAGGATCAACTTCACCTGCACATCAACCTAAAAGAAATGCTGGCAGTAAAACTGGCAATCCAAAAGTTCAGACCATTTCTCAAAGAGGGCCAGTTGATGATAAGGACAGACAACACCACAGTCATGTGGTACATCAACAAACAGGGAGGCACTCATTCATACCCCCTATGCAGAATGACTTTGGAGCTGTGGAACCTGGCACTCAGCTACAACATCCAGTTACAGGCAATATTTGTACCGGAAAGGAGAATACTCTAGCAGACATATTAAGCAGAACCACATCCGATGCCCACGAATGGATGCTACACCCGGACATCTTCAAGACCATCTCAAAGAAATGGGGAATGCCTCAGATAGATCTATTCACTTCCCCTCTCAATCACCAGCTCAAAAAATTCTGCACAAGGACATTCCACCCACTGGCATGGAAAGTGGATTCGCTCTCCTTCAGCTGGAAAGGCCTAACAGCATATGCATTTCCACCTCTTCCCTTGATACACAAGGTATTACTAAAAATCAAGGAAGAACGTCCAAGGATAATCCTGATAGCTCCAAACTGGCCAAGACAACACTGGTACCCACTGCTGAGGAGCATGTCTCGGAACAATATGTGGCCAATACCCCTGATGCCTTTAATGTTAACTCAGAACAACTACAGCATCATGCATCCAAACCTAAAAACGTTGCAACTGACTGCATGGAACATCACATAGCAGCAGCTAATCCAGAACTTTCCCAAAGAGTTAAAGATATTATTCTTGAAGCCCGCAGACCTTCAACAAGAAGGAACTATGCAGGAAAATGGAAAAGGTTTGTCATTTGGAGTACTGAAAGAGGAAAAGATGTGTCAAACATAGATATGCCTAACATTCTGGAGTATTTGGCAGAACTTCTACATACAGGCCTGTCCTACTCCTCCATCAAGATACATGCATCAGCTATATCAGCAGAATACAGCTTTGATCCACCCGTCTTTTCACATCCTTTACTCAGGCAGTTCCTCAGAGGAATCAAGAATGTAAAACCTCCAAGGAAACCACCATTGCCAGCTTGGGACTTGAACTTTGTGCTAGAAAAGTTGACACTATCACCTTTTGAACAAGCAGCAACAGCAGACCTACAGCATCTATCGTGGAAAACTGCTTTCCTACTGGCAATAACCTCAGCCAGGAGGGTTTCTGAACTTCAGGCCCTAATGGCAGTACAGCCCTTCCTAATCTTCCACCAAGATAGAGTGTCCATGAGGACTAATCCTACATTTATGCCTAAGGTGGTATCCAGAGTGTCTTTAAACCAGGCAATCCACCTACCTACCTTCTTTCCCAACCCACAAAACAGAGGGGAAAGAATACTGCATACCTTGGATGTACATAGACAGCTACGCTACTACCTGGACAGAACAAAAAGTAGCAGAAAAACTGACCAGCTTTTTGTAGCCTATGCAACAGGAAGGGAAGGAAAAGCTATTTCCAAACAGACAATCTCCAAATGGATAGGAAATTGCATACGTTTCTGTTACTCCTTCCATGGAAAACCAATTCCACATAACATAAGACCTCATTCTACAAGGGCAACAGCCACTACCACAGCCTTCTTACAAGGAGTGGCAACCAAAGACATTATTGAGGCGGCTACTTGGACCTCCGTGCATACATTTGCCAAGCATTATAATTTGCCTCTATATTCCAGATCCCGAGCAGGGTTTGCCACTGCTGTGCTGCAAGGGATCCTAAACACACCATAATCTAATTTTTTCCTCCTCCCCTAGTTGGCTATGGTATTCTACCCCGTTGTTATGACTGCAGATGCATCCATGAAGGACATAGTACAGTTTTGTACCTACCATAAATGTAGATGTCCGAACTGGATAGCATCTGCAGTCAGGATTACCCTCCCTCCTTCCCCTCTGGGTACTCCTAGGGTGTTTACCCTCCTAATGGCTAGCTGGTGGGGGGAGTCTTTTATGGTGTATTTGTTTGTATATATGTACATACATGCTTATTTTTGTGTTTACCTCTGTCTTTTTGGAAACATTGGCATTTATCCAAATTTTAGCCTTCAAGAGGGCAACTGGCATCTGGGGCAAGAAACACTGAGGAAAATGGCGTCGGCTGATGCCTTTATACCCGAAGACCAACAGAGATGACGTCGGGTGAAGTGCGACATCAGCCGAAGCCGGACCCGGACTTTGGAATCCGGCCGACTGAAGGGCTGCCTGACGACAGGACAACCCAGTTGTTATGACTGCAGATGCTATCCAGTTCGGACATCTACATTTATGGTAGGTACAAAACTGTACTTTTCCCACCCTCCAGCCCCCATCTCTCTCTCTCCCTCTCTCTGTCTCTCTCTCTGCTTCTTGAAATGTATTACTCACAGGGCTATTGATATTTACTTTTTACTAGTGGTGTTTTTTCCACCATAACTTAGCTCCCTATTTGGGGGCTCCTGATATTTGGGGCAAGAAAAACTGATGTAATGGCGTTGGCTGCCTGTTTTTATACCCCTGACGACCTGATGTCAGTCCTGGAATGACAGCAACCGACGCAGAAATACTAAGTCTCTGGTATTCGGGCCGACTGAGGGCTATCTGCAGGCAGATAACCCAAGTGAGATGACTGCAACAGTGAATACACTCGAACATCTACATTTATGGTAAGTGTACACAACTGTACTTTATATTTTGAGCACCTTTTGTTATAGTGAAGTTGTAACACAACTTTATTTTCTTTCTCTACCAAGTAAATTGGATGTGTTTAGTCCTGACATATTACTGAATGGTCATACCTGCAGGATGTAGTAGTTATGACCTCTGACATTAGTCTGAAGTAAATAAAGAAGCTGAAATTCTATTTGGCATTTTTGTATGTGTGAGAAGTCATCATTTTGATGCAGTTATATGTAAACTGTACCTTATGGTTGCAGAATGAGAGGACAAGAGATAAGCATTTATTTTTCCTCGCTTAGCCTCAAAAACTATGCAAGAAGCTTGGGGCACCAGTGGAGAAGACATTACCCTCAGTACTAGCCACTGGGAAGAAGAAGAGGGAGATATGTGGAATAATGCTGCTTCTCAAGAGAGTAACTCTTCCTGCGGTTCCTGGGGGAATGCCCAGAAGAAAGGACTTCAGAAGGTAAGAGGTGCCATTCTAACAGTGAAAGTGCATTCCCAAATGCCTTAGTCCAAAGTTCTCATTCAAGTTTTAGATTCTTGACATTAGGTGGTGCTAGTTCCACCTTTCTCTTCTAGAGGGGGAGAGAGGGAGAGATTTGAAGAGTGGCCTGCTTTTTTTTTTCACATTTGTTTATGTTGATTGGGGGTGCAGCAGTTAGCGTTGCCGCCTCACAGCAAGAGGTTCTCTGGTTTGATTCTCAGCTAGGGTGTCTTCTGTGCGGAATCTGCATGTCCTCTCTGTGGTCGCATTGGTTTCCTCCGGGTGCTCCTGTTTCTTCCACATCCCAAAGACATGCTGTATGTGGATTGGACACACTAAATTGGCCCTAGGGGTGATTGTGTGCGTGTCTGTGCCTTCTGTGGAAGGTTGGGTGCCGGACTGGCAACTCGACAACGTTAAACTCCACTGCCAATCATGAGCAGACAGGTGATCCGCTGTGGCGACCCCTAACCGGGAAAAGCCAAAAGAAGAAGTTTATGTTGATTGTAGGGGGGTTTTACTATCAAGAAGCATTGCTGCTGTGAATTCCATATCCAGTGCTAAACTGTCAGTTCATTTTTAAATGTAGCCAACCGTCTGGTTAGTAAATTACAAGAAGGCTGCTTGTCCTGCTGAGAGCTGAAAATATGCTTAAGAGTCCAGAAGTATAAGCCAGTCCAGAGTGTCCTGAGTTAGCTGGGGAGTTTCTGCCCAGTACAGTTCTAAAAAGAAGCTCTAAGAAAGCATCCTAACTATGCATGTGAACTGGGTTGTCTACCATATTCTCAAAAGTGAGTCTGTCAGCTTTGTGGCAAAACCTAGCTTTCACCAAATGTAACCATAGTTTTGTCTTGTGTACTATGTATTGCGTACCACCATTGGTAGAGAGGGGTATACATCATAGAGTAAACTGAACTTTTTTCTTGCCCTGTTTTCACATTGCCGTTACAGACCATAGTGGTGCACAGATAACTGCAGTTGGACCTAGTCCAGTGACCTTTCTCATGAGTTCATTAACTTTCAGTTGTGAAGGAGGCTGTTGAGTGCTTTGGTTTTTAACTAAGGGTATCTGCTCTGTTACCTAGAGGAAATAGTCTACTGCTTCCTTAGAATGTTTTAGCAGACCATCTGCTTGAGACAGTCACCTTATTGCCTATATAAAACAGTGATTCCACCTACAACCCCTCAAAACATTTGCTTGTTGGCACCTTTGGTTAAACTGTTACTGTTCAGTTGATGTCAAGGCATTAAAATGATACAAACAAGATTTCTTTCTGCAGGGACCATTGTCTAATGAAGTTGCACTTCTTTGCTGAAGAGCATCTCCACTTGTTGCATTGTTTCTAGAAATGTCTTATTTTTCATCCATTTTGGTGTGATCACTTGTAACTTTTGTCACATTTTCTCCTTTTTTAATTGAACTGCATTCCAGAAATGGAAACTGATCAGTTTTCATTTTCTTTAGCTCAGTAGTATAAGAAGTGGTACAATTCATACTGAGTTGTAGGGTCTGGAGCAGGGTTGCCAGACGTCCCTATTTGAGCGAGATTGTCCCGGGATCAGCAGCCCGATCCCGAGTCCCCACACTGCTGGTTTAAATCCCGGCGAAACAGCCCTCTGCTTTTTTATTTTTGATTGGCCCGTATACCGGAATACGGGCCAATCAAAAATCGCTAAATACGGATCTGCTGGTGTTTTAATGTTAACATCAGGCAGTTCCGCATTAAACATAGCTCCGTTTTTCGAGTTTTTTGATTGGCTCGTATACCGGCATACGGGTCAATTAAAAATTGGTAAACACGCAGCTACTTGTGTTTAATGCGGAACTGCTTGATGGTGTTTTTTTTTTGGTCCTCACTTTATCCCTACCCGGCCAGTCGGAAGTCTGGCAACCCTGGCCTGGAGAGACATGACTGGAATTGCCAATAATGTTTGTAATTTGAATTAATTGGAAGTCTCCTCACATTTTTGAACTGTAGAGAGCACAGTGCCAGTGATACACTGCTGGTCCCACCTGGGTTGTCCTTTTGTATTTGTTTAAATGTTTACATAATTGAGTATTACATTACTGTAACCTCTGCCTGTCATCTACCCCTGGTGCATATTGTAAACATTTTTTTTTTTATCCTTGTAACTGTTTTCACATTATACTTCATGTTGTCGAATCAGGTAGATAGCATGCATGGTAAGTAGATGTTTATTTTAGTAAAGCACAAAACCAAAGCCTGTATTTCCACTCTTGTTTGGTGAGGATGTGAAAAAGCACCTCAAAAACATTGAAAAAAAGGGTAAGATTACCCACAGTTGTGGGAGATGGATTTTACCTTCCTCAGAAAACTGTCTAGAATGCAGAGGAGCCAGGACTAGAATTTTTTTTTTTTTTTTTGCAGACTATACCACTCTTTCCAATGGGAAGCAGGAAGGGCTAGGTATAAGGTCCCTGTCAGTGATAGAAGTAATGCTTGCAGAGGCAGAAGAAATGACCACCAGTCCGGTTTATTGTGTCATGCTCAAATGATCAGCAGTGACATAGAAGCCTTTCCAATTAACATCTGATGGTTTGTGTGGGATACACACACCCCCCAGTGGTCCAAGATCCCCAGGGCTTAGTGGGTGAAGGACATAATATTCAATGGTTACAAGATTCCATTCTTAACCTAACCATCTTTCCACTCCTCATGTAATAGGGAGCCTGCCGATATCCCACCTTGTCAACTGAAGCAGGCAGTACAGGAGGTAAAATCCCTTTAAAAAAAAAAAATAGCAATCTAAGCAACCTCACCAGGTGAAAAAAAAAGTGCAAGGTTTCTACTTGCTACTTTTTATAGCTCGAAAGAAGACCTAGGAATTTAAAGCCCATGTTAGAGTTTGGTAGCCTAAACCAAATTGAAAATAGTCTGCATGGTCAGAATGCAAGCAGTCATCTCCTGCCTAGCCAGAGAAGTCTGCTTATGCCATCATCACCTACAGGGCCACTACTTGGATATAAAAATCGTTTGGAAGTCAAAACGATTTCATTGCTTCTAGTTCGGTGCCAGTCGCATCACTGACCTTTGGTGTTTGCCAAGAACAATGGTGGTTGTTGCAGCTCAACAGAGACTGCAGGGAATGAGGTGTTCTCATATTTAAACAGCTGTCTTCTAAGTAGACCAGTGCAAGAGTTATGGACAGTGGTAATGCAGTCTCATCGGACTGTCTGCTGGGCTTTGCTGTCAATGAGACCAAGTCATAGCTGACTCTCCCCACACAGTGCATCAGTTTCTTTGTTTAAATTCCGAATGCCATACATCACTGAGCATTTCTGGACCACCAAAAACTCAGTCTGCAGGTTTTAGTCAGACAGGTCATACTGTCCTAGAACCACAGGTCTGTGGGACCCAGATCCACTCCTGCACTTATGGTAAATGTATCTGCCTTAGGGTTGTGGAAGCAGTATCGGGGTAATATGTCACAAGCGTCCTGGTCATCTCAAGAATTCCAGCTTCATGTAAGTATCACGTATTTCAGCCATCGATTCCCACAGGCCCTGTAGCAGTACACAGAGACATGTCACTAGTCTGACATCAAGAATGGCACCTACTCCTTCTCACTGAGCAGGGAGGTTATCTGACAGTATGACTGAGCAAAAGACTATACTTTTTCATGGCAAGATGTCTACATTGTAAGAGAGTCCAGTTTATTCAGTGACAAGCTGAGCCACACACTAATGCTGTTGTACTTCAACTTCAACTTAGCCGTAGTAGAGGCCATTCCACAAGTGGGACCAGTCAGTGATAGACTTGTTTCAGATGCCAATAAATGTAAAATGGAAGCTCAGCAACTCTCCTCTTATGGTAATGAACACCTCAGTAAAAGATATTTTTACGGGTTTACCTTCATTTAGTTGAAAATGTAATGTGCGATCGCTCTGTTGTGCGACTGTAAATGATGAATTTCAAAATGTGTCTGAATCTAAATGTTGAAAATGGTTTACTGGAAAGCCAGATTCGACCAGTTTCAAACTGCACCACAACAGTGACAGAAGACATTTTCTAATGTCTCCAAACATTTTTCTAATGGCTCCAAACATCGTTATGCAGGGGGCAAGCCCCCCACACACCTCTGCTACTTTAATATACTAACTCTGAGATCACACTACAGTGAAGGAAAGGGTACATGTCCCAGCCCCACTATAGTGCGATCTGCACCCGGAATGCTAAATTCAGATGAGTGAATGCCAGTGTGCATTTGCTCATTTGAATTCGCAACAGTGGAATTCGACATTCCCAAATCTTGCTGTTGCACTTTCGCAGTTTGGTGCATCGTATAACGGACTCCCGACTAAATGAAGGTAAACTGTCTTCACGTATCTCTGACCCCAGAATCTCCTTTTATATGTATCCCCCCCCCCCCCAGTCCTCAAGACTGTCTAAAAGATAAAGTTGCACAGTTGGACAATGACACTGGCACCCCCCCCCCCCCCAGAAAGAACAGTACAGATATGTTGCCCCTTACTAGTATCCTTCATCAAGTGGGCACCACTACAGCTTACCCTTTTCCAGACCATATTGATGTATCTAATCCACCAGTACTGGGACATGCTTGCTTTCAAACTAGCAGCATGGCTGTTTCAGTGTTACTTATAGACAATAATAATCACTTTTAGGTCCACATTTGTAATTCTTTGCAATCTTTTAGTTATGTTTCTCTTAGCATTTTTAGAAGTTGCATGTTTTCTGATTCATGTGTTCAAGGTTTTTGATGTAATGTATGTGTATTTTCTGTTTGTATACCTTTTTTTTGCAGTGTCTGCTGTTTTTTATTCTGTACACTTTACAGATATTTCTTCCTGTCCCTCACTGACATCAAAAAAGAGGTGGCTAGGTTGTGTCCCCTATTTAACTACAAGCTCTCATTATAGCATCTTCAGCTTTTTAGTAGCACCACTTATATCTTTGTCATAATAAATTAATGTGTGTTGTTGCATAAGTATTGAGTGTGCTGTAATCTCAAACATTAGGATTGTTTTTTTACAGGAGAAAGTGGCATTTTATGAATAAAGAGTGTTATGCTTGAACACTGGCACATTTGTGGTGTCAGCTTATGGTTATACTTTGAGTGTGCTTGATGTAAACAGATGAGAGTTTTATCTTTACTACTACTTGTGCTAATTGTACATACATTTTTCATTTCTAAACCATGTTGTTTCATGTTACTGAAGAAAATCATGTGAAAATGGCCTGTTTTTTGTTTAATTGAATTCAAGTGTAAACTTACTGGAACTTCAGACAGAAAACCCTAGTCAAAGCATTCATTTGATGAAGCATACAAAAAGGGGGGATTATAGGGGGGAGCATCCCTCTATCGCTACATCCCCTTAATTAAATATGGTAATTCCTTGGTCCCACAACTGCAGATAAAATAAAATATCCCAGGCACAGAAATAGCGCACAGTGCTGATGTGCCGATAAAAAATGCTGCAAAAGTGATTTCCAGTCAAAAAGTGACCAGGGGAGTTCAGCATCTGGGAACTGAGCTCTGAGTTTAAGCCTCCTCTACATTACATTTGGTGAAGATTTTTCAGCAATAAAAGTTGTGTGAAATTTTGTGTGAAAGTGTAATTAAATGCTTTTCCAGGCTTTCATAGCATTGCCTGCTGTTTTGAATGCTTTCATTTTAATTTTACCATCATGCAGAATAAAAAAAAAAAGATCTGCACTCATAACTTTCCGTTATCATGTACGTGCATTATACATAAAATTTTAATTATAACTCTATTTATTTCTATGCATTACATCCTATATATTTAAATGTCACCCGAGGTAAGAAGTATTAATTTTTTTCTTGTCATCTTTTACTGGTTCTTAGTTTTGTTTGTTGACCTACATTTGGTGATTTGCATGTTGCAATTCCTACCAACCCTACTTGTTTTAGTCTTCTGTTTGCTTTGTATATATTGTTCCAAAATGCGGTATTTATTTTTGTCTAATCCCCCCCATCTTTTGATGATCCTATCACGATTTCTACTTGTGTATAATTTTTTTTTGGCTGCTTGTAAAATGAAATGATTTGAATCAAATGATCTGAAGTAGTCGACTTCATTTGATCTTCAACCTGTGGGTTATGGATCTGTAGTAAGATCCGACACGGCCGCATATCCAGCATCTGATCCGAGATCCAAGCTCCTCCCCTTACCCATAATGCCCCATGTCTCCTTCCTCCCTTCAGATCTTGTTTGCCGATGGAAAAGCAAGCATCATGGTCTGAGTTCTTAGCTAGTCATCGGGTTTTGTGAGTTCATGTTTGTGCTTTTTGCTTCCCTCTTTAATTTTCCTCTTAGCTTTACTTTATATCCTCCCGGCACAGTCGTCAGAAATCCCCCCCCAAAAAATCTTTTCTCTCTTTCCGTCTATCCTATTCTTTACTTAGTGCATGTGTGTTCTGGGCCTGTTTAGGGACATGGCATAAACCCCTAAACTAGGTTTCAGAAAGTGCACAGAGTGTGGCCTTAAGCTCTCTCCAGCCAATGATCACACTCTGTGTGTGGTGCGTTTGGGGGCATCCCACCTACAAACCTGTCCTATCTGTACCGGGTTTAACCCCAGGGCACTTGAAGGACAGGAGAGATAAACTCATTGTCAAGGGCCTACTTCCCTCTTCAGGGACGGTAGCCCCTACACCCCCCACTTCAGGTGGAGCAGTAGCTTCTACTACTTTCCCGGTCTCTGGGACTCAAGCTCCCACCAAGAAGTCCGGGGAAGAGGAGAAATCTAAGAAGGACAGGCTGAGGAAGCTGTCTCCTGACCACTTGGCTCCAGCCGGCCCGCTGCCAAAGGTTAGGCCAGAAACCAGACCTGGTTCTCCCCAGCTCCATTTTCCCAGGTTCTCCCCGGAGCTGGAGGAATCCCAGATCCAGTCGCCCGTACGGGCTTCCCCTCGCCGGCATTCCAGACTGGTGTCCGTGGCTTCATCCTCCTGCTGCACCCGGAGCCTCAGTGAAGCAGAGATGGATAAGATGATAGGGAGGCTTATTTGCACCCAAGTTCAGATGATGGGGGTCTTGCCAGCCCTCTCTCCCTCTGGAGGGAGGAGCTCGCAGCCTTTCTTTACTCCGATCACTTTCTCTGATCTGGCATTCGGTTTCGGAGGCCTTGGATCCGAGGACCTTCTGGGTCGAGTGGTCGGTGCCGATGGTACTTTATACCTCGACGCCGGCAATTGCCTTGAGCGTGTTGGATCCTACTGGGTCAGATACGAGCTCGTGGAGCCGTAGCCTTGGGGGCAGATCTGAGGGGGTGCTGCCAGCTGCGAGTGTTTTTGAGTGCAGTATCCAGCTCGGTATCTCAGCTCCTGGAGTCTCTGCTCTGACTTCCCTGTCTGGTCAGAGGGGAACCGCTCCGGCTGGCACATCTTAGGATGTCCATACTCCTTCAGCCTTTGATGTGGTAGAGAGGGTTCTCTAAGTGTCGTTGAGACCCTTGACCATCTCGTCCTCAGACTCCACCCCAACTCCCTCTGTTTTGGGTGCAGTCCCGACCACCTTACCATCTCAGGGGACAGCCTGTGTCTGTTTTGCCTCAGGAAGCCCCCATGGGGGAGCAGCAGGATGTTTGTGAGTCCTCCCCAGAGATTCACACTGAGGAGATCCCTCGCAAACGGACGTGTAAATGGAGGCACTTGGCCTCCCCACTGGAGTCCCTCACAAAAGATACTGATTTGGAGGAGGGGGAAGGTTCCCCCCAATCACCCCCCGAGGATGTCTTCTTTGGAGACATCATGGATCTCCTATGCCAGAGCGGTGGGGGGGTGGGTCTGCCCAAAAACCAACCTCGGACGAGTCAGTGTTCCTAGAGGCATTCAGCACAGGCCCATCTACTTCCTGGATGTCCCCTTCCATGGATCCCTTAGTGGACCTAATAATAGCTCTGGTGTGGAAGGAACCGGATACGGTGGAGCCTATCCCTAAGCACCCTGATAAAGTCCTTAGCCCCCTTTCAGACAGGACATGTTGGAATAAAAGGGTCCCCAGTTGATGCTATGGTGGTGGCGGCTGCCACCAAGAAAGAGCTCACTTAGGAGTGCTCTTCGGTCCATCCTCCTGACAGAGAGTCAAAGACGCTGGATCAATTCGGGAAGCAGGTCTACGCTTCAGCCACCTTCTCAGTAAGAGAGCTGAATTACATGGCACATGTGATTTGGCTGCAGCGTGACCTAGTGAAGCAGATCACTGATTCGACCCTGGAGTCCATGACGGCGGGAGACAAGAAGGCCTCTACCACTCGAACACCTCCATGGGTCTCCTCTCCCATGCTACTGAGGGAGCTGCTAGGGCAGCCAGGACAGGCGTTGCCATCAGGTGACATGTCTGGCTCCGGCTGTTTCAGTTCTCGGAACCCTTCAAGGCATTGTTTACCAGTGCACCGTACAACGGTTCCTCCATGTTGGGGAAGTAAGTATGCTAGACTTTGGTCAAGAGTGAGAAGGATGGGAAGACACTGTCTGCCTTCGGGATCTGCTTCTCCCCCTTCAAAGATCCTTTCTAGGAATCAGCGAGGGGCTAAGAAGATGTGGTTCTGGAAGTCTCAGGCATTTTCCCCGAGGCACTCAGGACTCACCATCCCCCAGAGGTAGAGGGGTTTTGATAGACGCTGCCCCAGAGGCAGAGGGGGTCCAAGAAATGATGGGTCTCTAGAACCGTTGTCGACAGACCTGCACAGCAGCCCTGAAGGGCTGCCCAACTGCTCTTCTCTGGAGGCAGTTCGAGGTTGGTTATCGCTACACCCAGCATAAAGGGAGTTCATAACAGCAGATCACTGAGCGTTGCAGATCATATCCAGAGGCTATTCAGTCCCATTCCTCGAACCACCCCATCCATCCAAACACCTCCCAGATGTCCCACCTGCACAAAGGGACGAAGAAGCACTAGAAATAAAAAAGCTGCTAGCAAAACGAGTCATCCAACCTATCCTCCTCGACCAATCCAGATCAGGAATTTAATCAAGGTTCTTTTTAGTGCCAAGGAAAATGGGAGAACTAAGACCCATTTTGTATCTATCTACCTTGAACCTGTCAGTGGCCAAGGCGAAATTCCAGATGGTCACACTTCAGTCCATCCTGCCCTACCTGCAGGCTAATGACTGGATGTGCTCGATCAACCTCCAGGACGTGTGCTACCATATCAGAGATGTACAGGCACTGTAGGAGGTTTCTCCGCTTCCAGCTAGGAGCCAACCATTATCAGTTCAGAGCCCTTCCCTTTGGTCTCACCACAGCCCTCAGTGTTCACCAAGGTAGTGACTGTAGTAGCGGCTCACCTGAGGCTTCAGGGTTTTCAGGTCTTCCCTTACCTGGACGATTGGCTGTTTGCTGCCCCTTCCGAGCATCAACTTTGCCAAGCCAGGGATTACTTCCTCTTTCTAGCACAGAGTCTGGGCATCGCCATCAATCTCAACAAATCATCAATGGCCCCTGTTCAGACCTTAGATTTTACTGGGGCACTGTCCAGATGAAAGTTTTCCTCACCCCAGACAGGATACACAGCCTAAAGCTACACATTCTGTACGTCATTCAAGCTTAATCTCCAACAGCAGAGACGGTACTGAGGGCGTTGGGGTTTATGGCGGCCATAATCAACCTGCTACCGTTAGCATGCCTTCACATGCGGATTCTTCAGTGGACTCTTGCCATTCAGTGGTCTCTATTAGCTCTGCCGTTGTCTCACCCGATACAAATCTCCCGGCTGTGCAGGGACTCTCTTCAGTGGTGGATTCCTTCCCCGGACCTAGTCAAGGGACGTCCTTTTCTCCTCACCTTTCCCAAGACCGCGGTGACCATGGACGCCACCCACCTAGGGCGGGGGGGCATTGCTCGGGAAGGACTGTTCAAGGCAAGTGGTCCCCATCCAAGACCAGTTTGCATTTCAATATCCAGGAGATGTGGGCAGTACTTTTGGTGTTGCAGGCCCTTCACGCCCATCTTCCCCTAGGGACGATTACTATCCAGACAGACAATGTGTCGGTGATCTGGTACATCAACAAACGGGGAAGAACCAGATCTTACCCTCTTTGTCGTGAAGCCATGAGTGTGTGAGAATGGGCAATCTCCACCAGCCGTTTTCTGGTAGTAATGCACATTCTGGGATGGTCCAACATTCTAGCGGACAGGCTCAGCAGCTCTATCCTTATGCCTTATGAGTGGTCTCTGAATCCTTCAGTGGCGGAGCATATCTTTCTAAAGTGGGGTCATGCTTGCTGTGATGTATTCACATCTCCTTCCAATGTGAAATGTAGCGAGTTCTTCGCTCTGAATCCCCCTCAGGGGGAAGCCCCCGAGATGTTCTGAATCATGCTTGGCCTCCCAGTCTTTTTTTTATGCCTATCCTCCTCTGCCCTTGATTTCAAAGTTTATTCAGAAAGCTCGCAGACTGGGGAACTTTGTGATCCTCATTGCCTCATTCTGGCCTCGCCAAGTCTGGTTTCACTCTTTATGGGCTCCTCTAGTAGTTCCACCATGGACGCTGGATCCAGTTTAGGATCTCATTTCTCATCCCTCTGGGATTCCTTACCCAAATCATGACAGTCTGAAGATCACAGCTTGGCTGCGCCAGTTCCCATGATTGTTAGGACACCTGGTTTATCTTCTCCTGTTAAAACCATTTTAGTGGCAGCTCACAAATCTTCTACCAGAGGGGTATACCGTAGCAAGTGGAAACGTTTGTCCATATGGACCTTGCAGTGTGCATTGGATCCCTTTACTGCTTCAGCGTCTGCAGTATTGGAATTTTTGGCGGGGATTTTTCAGCAAGGTGCCAGATGTTCTTCGTGTTTCACTGTTGCAGTCATCACACTTGGGTTATCTGCCTGCAGGTAGCCCTCAGTCGGCCCGAATACCAGAGACTTAGTATTTCTGTGTCAGATGCTGTCACTCCAGGACTGACATCAGGTCGTCGGGGGTATAAAAACAGGCAGCCGACACCATTACATCAGTTTTTCTTGCCGAGGAGCCCAAAGCAGAAGCAGTTCACAAGTGCCAGATGGCCGCTACCTGAATTTTCGTTTACGAATTGAATAATCTTGAAGTCTTCTAAAGCTAAGTGCCCCATTGGGGATCCCTTTTTTTTTTTTTTCTTGCTCTAACCGATGTCAGAAAAAGTTAACGATTGTCCTGCCTGTGGAAAGCAAATACCACACAGAGATTTTCATTCTTACTGCGTCACTTGTTTAGGCCCAGACCACGATGTACCTCGCTGTCAATTTTGTGCCTTATTCAACGCCTGAACCATTCGTTGTCGGGCTCTCATTGTCACTGACTACCGATATTCCGAAAAAAGTAAGGATAAAGACAGAGACAGACCGCATAGGTCCAAAGCTGCCGACGATGCTTCCGTTAAGCTAGTTGCCAGTTCGCCGGTACTTGGTGAGGAGCTTTCGCAGCCCCTGATGCCCGTTTCAGTGGATTTGCAGGCCTCTACCGAGACCCATTCGGTGTCCAGTATGGCGCAAGACTCTTCTTTGGCTATGGAACCTGCGGATGTCACTACCTTGGATGGGTCCGGAGCCGCTGTGCAGGCCCCGGCTTCTGAGATGGTTCTTTGCTCAACCGATGTTCGACTCAAACAAACGACTTTTTTTTATCTAAAACTACTGAGTTTCTTAGGCCTAGAGTACACGCTACACCTAGAAAACCAATGACCAAAGCGCATGCACCTACTCCCATGCCACACGACAAATGCTTAGAATGGCAGAAGACCTTATTACGCTGATTAGGGGAAGTCAGCCTTCCCCTACTAAGAGGAAAAGAGACCAGTCCCCTGCAGCTTCAAAAGACCAGGAGTCCGATGAGACTGAGGTATCTGATTATGAAGACGTGCCCTTATCTGCTTATGAGGATTCAGATGCAGAGGAATCCATTCCCTCTGCCTCCCCTCCAGAGGATTTTTCTTTTGGTGAAACCTTACATACTGAGAGCATTTCCACTGGGAATACCAAGACTATCCTCAGTCCAAAAAAAGTCTCAGAGAATTCCTAGATTTGCCACCGCACAGGCCTTTAGCAATGCCCCCTGTCCTGGAAGTTGTTGATTATGTTTTTATGGAATCCAGTCTTACTCCTGATACTTTACCTCCTCCCCCCAGAAAACCAGACAGGTACTACAGAGTACCTGACTCTATCAAATTTCTTTTCAAGAATCCTACTGCTGACCCACAGATCATTTCCCAGGGGCCTAAAGGTATCAAGGCAACTACAGCCAAGAATCCCACCCCTTCGCACAGGGATTCCAGAGCTTTGGACAGATGGGGTAAGAAGGTATATACCTCTGCAACTCGCTATTAGGGCATTGAATTGTCAATTTCACATGCTGAAGTACCAGCAACATATTATGGAACTTATTAAACAAAAAGTGGCTGCCTTTACAGACTGTGCAGAAAATAAAGAATTGCAGGAGCTTATGCACTCTGCAAGCCGAGTCAGCAAGCATACTTTGCAGTGTGGCTTTGGCGCTCTAGAAGCATCTTGCTGGGCAGCAGTCACTGGTTCTGTACTGAGAAGACATGCTTCACTCAAGGAGCAGACTTTCCCAGACCATGTCAAATCAAAGTTACTAGACGCTCCTTTGAACAAGGACAGTTTGTTTGGCACCAAAGCAGAAGTTGTTCTTAAAAAGATGGAAAAAAAAAAGCCAAGTCTATACAGACTGTTAAATAATTCTTACAAGTGCAACCCCCTAGATTCAGTAGGCATTGCCCTTCCAAACACTGGTCCTTTCCAGCCTCCTCCAGGCCATCTCAGGCCAGACCCAGGGGAAATGACCACCCAGACTACAGTCTCAGGGTATGCAGAGATCTAAACAATGGAGTGCCCCCACCCCCAAACCAGGGAGTGGTAAGCCACCTCCTTATGGAAAAAATTCACAATGACTTCTCTACTCCACTCCCCATCCCTGCCCATTTGCTGGTGCCCCTAGGAGGAAAACTTGCCCTTCATGCAAAAAACTGGATGTCCATCACACAAGACCAATGGGTCCTCAACATTGTATCCCAGGGGTACACATTTTACTTCCACTCACTGCCAACCTCAAGGGAGTTCCTAGACTTTCCTCCAAACCAGTGGGCAGAGGCTCAAAGCCAAGTTCGTTCCCTGCTCTCCATCAGTGCTATTCAGCTGGTTCCAGTAGAACAGATAGGTCAATAATTCTATTCCAGAAAAGAGGACTCTGGGCACCCAATCCTGGATCTTTCAATTCTCAACACCTTCCTGGTGGTACCAAAATTCAAAATGCTTACCCTGCAACAACTTCTAACTATGCTAGCCAAGGATGCCTGGATGATCTTCGTGTTTCACTGTTGCAGTCATTACATTTGGGTTATCTGCCTGCAGGTAGCCCGCAGCTGGTCTGAATGTCAAAGTCTTTGGTCCTGCGTCGGATGCTGTTACTTCTTCCATGATATCAGGGGTATAAAGCATGTAGCCGACGCCATTACATCAGTTTTTCTTGCCTCGCGGTGCCTGAAGCAGAAGTAGTTTGCAAGTGCCGATCAGCCAACTCCTGAAATATTCGATGTTAAGTTGTCTCTCGCCTTTGTTTCTTGCTTGTTGGGATCGGAGCCGACCCTCGGTTCTGACTTGGCCAACTTCTATAGCTCGAGAGCTGTTTACTGGCTCTAGGCTACCCCTTATCCCATGATGCCTAGTGCTAGCTACCTAGATCTCGTTTGCCGCTTCAGCTGCGAGGTTCGTTATTACTGGCTCAGGCTGTAGTAAGTTAGTTTAAATACATTTTCTAGCTATTTAGGGGATATTTTCTGATATATTTTTGATAGTTTAGTCTTTCAATATATTATTAACTAGCTTGCTGTAGTTTAGTGTATTTGAATTTTCTCTAAGAACTCGTTTAAGTTAGACAGCCCCCCACCCCCCCGTTTTTCCCTTCTTGTTGTAGCATTTTTCTTTTAGCTTAGTCTCCTTTAATTTATAGGTAGCTGTTTAAGTTAGAGGCTTCCTATTTAAAAAAAAAAAAAAAAAAAAAAAACACTTTTCACTGAGTTTTTAGTGTTTATAGATTAGTGTGTATAGATTAGTCTTAATAGTTTTTGTTTGGGCATTTGGGCGAAAGTTTTTTTCTGTAGAGATGACTAAAGAATCCAAAGTATCTGGATTCAAGAAGTGTGACTCATGCTGTCAGAAAATGTCTCTGACAGATGGGCACACTTCTTGCGTCTATTGCTTAGGCGCAGTGCACCTGCAGGACTCTTGATGTTCATCGTGTTACCCTGCTGTAGTCATCACACTTGGGTTATCCTGCCGTCAGCAGTCCCGCAGTCGGCCTGAGTTCCAAAGTCTTGGTCAGGCGTTGGTTGCTGTCACTTCTTCCCTGACATCAGTGCGCCAGGGTTATGTAAGAGGCATCAGACGCCATTTTCTTCAGTCTTTCTTGCCACGCGGTGCCCGAAGCAGAAGCAGTTCGCAAGTGCCGGTCGGCCAACACCTGAGATTTTCGATTCGAATTTCAGTCCGAGGTCTTCAGTAAAGCTAAGTACCCCGTTGGGGAACCTTTTCTTGCCTCTTGCATTTCTTGTGGGAAGCAAATACCTCATAAGGACTTCCATTCTTATTGTACTCCTTGCCTAGGCCCAGACCACGATGTCACAGGTTGTCTGTTTTGTGCTAGGTTTAATAAACGAACTATCAAACGCCGTTTTGACTTCGCACGACATTACTTTGGTAAGAAATTTAATTATATCAGAAATTTTATTATATCATGCCGTCGGAGCAGCCGACTACCAGCATGCATAAAAAACGCAAGGATAAGGACAGGCAGCCTAGGAACAAGCCAGACTCCGAGGCCTCTGCTGGGCCTGTCGCCTGTTCTCCGGTTTTCAGTGAGGCACCTACGCAGCCCCTGACGACCGCAGAATTGGAACCCCAGACAGCTTCAGATTCTCAAGCGGCGTGTACTAGGCCATCGCAGCCATCTTCATTAGGCCCTTCCGACACCGGAGCAGAAGGAGATCCCGGTGCAGTAGAAACACCTTCGGTTGCAGAAGGTGTCTTCAGACCGACTACACTCACCATTAAATCTTATGCTAAGCTTAAAACTCCATTAAAACCAAAAAAGACTGTACATCAGTCTCTAGTTCAAGGCCACATGCCTAAGAAACATGCTTAAGATGGCTGAAGATTTGATTACCCTAATCAGGGGTTCCCGTCCCCCTCCAGATAAAAGACCAAGACAAGAGGAGGATTATGCTTCCTCTGACCAGGTTTCTATTTCCTCAGATTCTTCTGAGGAACAGGATTACGTTTTTCCCCCTTATGAAGACTCTGATGCTGAAGACTCTATTCCCTCATCATCTCCCCCTGAAGACTACTCCTTTGGGGAAACTTTACATACCTTGAGGGAACATTTCCACTGGGAAGGCCAGGACTACTCTGATTCTAAGAAAAGGCTCCGAGAGTTCCTTTTACTACCCCAGCACAAGACTACTTGCTATTCCTCCAGTTTTAGACATTTGTGGATGATGTTTACTTGGAGTCTAGTCTAAATCCAGACTCTCTACCTCCTGCTCCAGCCAAACCAGACAGATACTACGGAGTACCTGACTCACACAAATTCCCTTATAAAAGCCCTGTGGCTGACCCAGAAACAATTTCCCAGGGTCCCAAAGGGGCTAAAGCTTCTATGGCTAAAAATCCTGTGCCCTCTGAAAGGGATTCCAGAGCCCTAGATAGATGGGGAAAGAAGATATACACCTCAGCTACTCTGGCTATGAGAGCATTAAATTGTCAGTTTCACGTGCTGAAATATCAGCAATTCCTAATGTCCCAATTAAAACAAAAAATGAGCACACATTCTGAACAGTCTGAATTCAAGGAAATGCAGGATCTGTTGCATGCAGCTGAACAGGTGGGCAAACATACTTTACAATGTGGATTTGATTCATTGGAAGCTTCCTGTAGAGCAGCTGTTACTGGGTCTGTCATACGTAGACATGCTTGGTTAAAAGAACAAACCCTACCTGATCATGTTAAAGCAAAATTATTGGATGCACCTTTACAGCAGGATATATTATTTGATGTCAAAGCAGAAGAGGTTTTAAAGAAAATGGAGGATAAGGCAAAGTCTATGCAGACGGTCAAGGATTTTTTACAGGTACAACCCCCTCGTTTCAGCAGAAATTGGCCAACAAAAAACTGGTCTTTTCCAGCTTCTGACAGATCACAAAGGGGCAAATACAGATGCCCAAGGGGCAGAGGTCAGTCACAATGCCCTTACAAACCTCGCCAATGGGGCACTGCTACCCAGAAAGGAGGAGAAGATAGGCCTCAAGCTAGCAGAAGACAAACACAATGACTCAACCCTCAAACTACCAAGCAAATCTCTCTTGGCGGCTCCCTTGGGAGGAAAATTAGCACCTTTTGCAGACAACTGGCACATCATCACAAAAGACAAATGGGTCCTAAACATTGTCTCACAAGGATGCAGATTCCACTTTCATACCTTGCCAAGGATAAAAGGAATGCCAAACCTGCCACCAAATCAATGGGCAGAGGCACAAATACAAATTACAGCTCTCATGGACATGAGCCATTCAACAGGTACCTACACAGGAGCAAGGACAAGGATTTTACTCAAGACTCTTTCTAGTCCCAAGAAAGGACAAAGCATGGAGACCCATTCTGGATCTTTCAGTTCTGAACACCTATCTGCAAGTACCAAAATTCAAGATGCTAACACTACAGCAGCTTCTTCCCATGCTGGGCAAGAATGCTTGGCTAGTAATGTTGGACCTCAAGGAGGCATACCTGCATGTCCCTATCAGACAAAATTGCAGAAGATACCTCCGCTTCATTGCAGGTTCAACCCATTATCAATTCTCTGCACTGCCCTTTGGCTTATCTACTGCGCCCAGGGTATTCAGAAAATGCCTGGCACCAGTAATTGCATACTACAGACAAAGAGGAATTCAAATATACCCATACCTGGATGACTGCCTTATTCAAGCAGAAAGCAAGGACATTCTTTTAAAGCATCTGGCATTTGTCAAACACCTTCTAAGTTGCCTAGGGTACACAGTAAATGAAAAGAAATCAAAACTAGTGCCCTCACAAAACATAATATTCCTGGGTGCCAGCTTGAATACAATGGCCCAGATGGCTTATCTCACGCCAGACAAGCAACAACAGCTGACTCAATACTTCAAAATAATGGCAACAAAGACCCAACTCCCTGCAAGAAAAATTCTGCAGGCCTTGGGATTCATGGCATCTTGCATACTACTAATACCATTTGCAAAACTGCATATGAGGAAATTACAATGGTACCTGAAAAGCGTATGGACTCAGCACAGCCACAGCTTGGAAACAATGATACCACTTATTCCCTGCCTTCAACAGGAGTTTCTATGGTGGGCACAGGCATGTCACCTCAACAAGGGTCAGCCTTTCACCTTACCCACAGCCAGGCAAACTATGACAACAGATGCATCGTACTATGCCTGGGGAGCACACATGGCAGGACAGTGCATTCAGGGCAAATGGACTACAGATCAAAGGCATCTGCATATCAATCAAAAAGAAATGCTAGCAGTACAGAATGCCCTAACAGCTTTCAAGGACCTCTTACACCCAGGACATCTAATAATAAAGATGGACAATACCACAGTAATGTGGTACATAAACAAGCAAGGGGGCACACATTCCTACCCTCTATGCAGGCAAGCAATGACCTTGTAGAACACAGCACTGTCTTACCAAGTTCAACTACAAGCACAATTCCTGCCAGGAAAGAAAAACACATTGGCAGATGACCTCAGCAGAAACATCATGGATCCCCATGAGTGGAAACTAGATCCACAAGTATTTGCAATGATAACTCAAAAATGGGGATGCCCAGACATAGATCTGTTTGCCAACCCCCAAAAAGTACAGTTTTGTACCTACCATAAATGTAGATGTTCGAGGATCCACATTGCTGCAGTCCTAACTATTGGGTAGTCCGCTGTCCAGTCGGCCCGAATACCAAAGTATATGGCTGACGTCGGTCAGGGCGCATTAGACTGACGTCAGTACGTCAGGGTACTAATGCGCATGACCGACGTCATATCCTCAGTCTTTTCTTGCCCCAGATGTCAGAAGACCCTGAAAAGATAAGGCCAAAAACCAAAAACTCCCAACATACCTGCACCAAAATATATATATATATACAAAATATACAAAGTTAGCAGAATATAACCTCACCTACACAACCACCCCTAAACACAGAGGGGAAGGAGGGAGGGTAAATTGGACTGCAGCAATGTGGATCCTCGAACATCTACATTTATGGTAGGTACAAAACTGTACTATGTTCTTCATTCCACATTGCTGCAGTCCTAACTATTGGGTAGAATCCCAAAGCAGAGGTAAGGGAGGCTGGCAAATCATAAGGAAGCAGGAACTGACAACATGCCCTGCAAAATAGCTGTGGCAAAACCAGCCCTAGACTTAGAGTAGAGAGGAAGGTGATAATGCTTAGAGAAAGTATGCACTGAACTCCAAGTAGCTGCCTCCAAAATATCCTTAGTTGCCACCCCTCAGAAATGCTGTTGAAGTGGCAGTAGCCCTAGTGGAATGAGGCCTAATCCCAGCTGGAATCTCCTTGCCATGATGGGAATAACAAAATGTAATGCAACACCCAATCCATCTAGAAATAGTTTGTTTTGACACAGGCTTGCCCTGAGAACTCAAAGCAAAAGAAACAAACAACTGCTGAGACTGCCTAAAATCCTTAGTCCTGCTCAAATAATAACGCAATAGTCTGTGTACATCTAAAGTGTGCAAAATCTTTTCCCCTTTATTTTGGGGATCTGCATAAAACGTAGGCAAATGAATAGTTTGGTTTAAAGCCACACTAGAAACCACTTTAGGCATAAAGGAAGGATTAGTACGTAATGATACCCTATCCTTATGAAAAATCAAAAAAGGCTCAACCGCCATAAGGGCCTGTAACTCAGAAACCCTTCTTGCAGAAGTAATGGCCAACAAAAAAGCAGTCTTCCATGACAAGAATTTCAGTTCAGCAGTAGCTGCAGGCTCAAAAGGTTGTAGAGTAAGTTTCTCCAACACAAAATTGAGATCCCAAGCAGGAGTAGGAGCTCTACGTGGGGTCTTATATTCTTTGCCCTCTAAGAAATTGCTTGAACAAAGGATGTGAAAACAATGGTGGGTCACAATCATAGTGAGCTGAAATTGCTGCAGCATGAATCTTAATGGAAGAGAAAGACAAACCTTTGTCCAATAACTCAGTAAGATATTGAAGAGCCACACTCAATTTAGGCTCCGAAATCTCCAAATTCTTTGCTGCAGTCCAACATAAAAATCTCTTCCATTTTTCTGCGTACACTTTCCTTGTACTAGGTCTTCTGGCTTCCATAATCACATTTAAAACTTGTGGAGGAAGTTGAGACCTGCTGTCTTTCAAAACAGAATATGCCAGGCTGTTAGATGAAGAGAGTGAAGCTTGACATTGAGCAGACGACCTTCCTTCTGAGACAACAGATGTGGAATCGAGGGTAAAGGCCATGGAGGCTTCTTTACCAGACTCCTCAGTAATGGGTACCAGTGCTGCCGAGGCCAATCTGGAGCTATTAAAATCATCCTTGGCTTGTCTTGTCTGACCTTTAGAAGCACCTTTGGAAGAAGAGGCAGAGGTGGAAACGCATACACATGAAGATTTTTCCAACTGAAAGAAAGAGCATCCACTTTCCAAGCTGTGTGATGAAACCTCTTTGTGCAAAACTTTGGCAGCTGGTGGTTTAGTGGAGAAGCGAACAGATCTATGTCTGGAGTTCCCCAGGACACTGTCAACTTTTGAAATACATGAAGATCCAGTTTCCACTGTGGGGATCCATGATTTGTCTGCTTAACACATCTGCTAAGGAGTTCTGTGCTCCCGGCAGAAACCTTGCCCAAGAGTTAGTTGCAAGCTGAGCGCAGTCTCCCATAAAATCATTGCTTGCCTGCACAATGGGTAAGAATGTGTTCCCCCTTGTTTGTTGATGTACCACATGACAGTTGTGTTGTCTGTTAGAATCAACACCTGCCCTGGAAGAAGTAACTCCTTGAAAGCCATTAATGCAAACTGGACTGCTAACATCTCCTTCATGTTGATATGTAGATGCTGTAGTCTGGCAGGCCACTTGTCTTGTATCCACTTTCCATTTAGATGAGCTCCCCAAGCAATGTCTGAGGCATCTGTCGTTAGAATTTGACTCTCCTCTGGCCGGGTCACAGAGAGTCCCTTGTTTAGGTGACATTCCTGAGCCCACCACAAAAATTCCTTTTGAATGCAAGGTATTATTTGAATGACAGTGTCCAAATCCTGGCAGTGCTGTGTCCATACATTTTTGAGATACCATTGTAGCTTCCTCATATGCAGTTTGGCATTGGGAAGCACCAGAATACAAGATGCCATGAACCCTAAGGCTTGAAGGACTGTCCTTGCAGTCAGCCCGGACTGAAGAGATAGTTGATGGAAGTAACTGGAAAGATTCTTTTGTTTGTCCGGGGTTAAAAGGCCATCTGGGCTGCTGTATTCAGTCTCACACCCAGAAAGCACATGTCTTGAGAGGGTACTAGACTGGACTTTATTTCGCTCACAGAATACCCTAGGCATCTTAGCACTGCTATGACATATTCCAAATGCTGTAGAAGGTCTTCCTTTTCTTGAGCCAGAATCAGGCAATCGTCCAAGTAAGGATAGATTTGAATTCCTTTTAGCCTGAAGTAAGCTATCACTGGAGCCAGAACCTTTGTGAATACTCTGGGCGCAGTAGATAAGCCAAAGGGCAATGCAGAGAACTGATAATGAGAATCTCCAGCTCGAAACGCAGATACTTTCTGCAACATAGTCTTATAGGCACATGAAGGTAAGCTTCCTTGAGATCTAAAGTTACCATCCAGTGATCTTTGCCCAGCAGAGGTAAAAGCTGTTGTAACGTCAACATTTTGAACTTGGGAATGTCCAGATAAGTGTTGAGGATAGATAAATCCAAAATTGGTCTCCACGTGTTCCCCTTCTTCGGTACTAGGAACAGGCGAGAATAAAATCCTAGGCCCCTTTCTGGCACAGGAACCGCTGAATGGCCCCTATTTGGAGTAACTGAGAAATTTGCTTGTGAGCCTCTAGTCTTTGTAGAGGAGGAATGTCTGGCATGCCTTTGAAAGGAGGCAAGGTATGGAAATAAAACCTGTAACCGTGATGAATGATATCCAGAACCCATCTGTCTTGGGTAATTAAATCCCAATTTTCTTTGAAAAGAGACAGTCTTCCTCCCAACGGTGCTGCCAGGCGAGAATGAACTGGCAGCTGAAAAGGCAGGTCATTGGGTCTGCTTACGAAGGACTGACCCCTGCCCTCACCAGAAGTCTGAGCAGGGGAACTCCCTGTCCTAGGCCTAAAAGAACCCTGAGCTCTGCCCCTACCACGTCTAGACCTACCCCTAGACTGGGAATCATAGGCAGGATAAGTCCATCCCTTAGCAGGCCAATTTCTACTAAATTTCGGAGGCTGCACCTGCAAAAAATCTTTAACAGTTTGCATAGACTTAGCCTTGTCCTCCATTTTCTTCAAAACTGCTTCTACAGGCGAACCAAACAACACATCAGACTGCAAGGGAGCATCCAAAATCCGTGTCTTAACATGCTCAGCTAAATTCTGATCTCTCAACCAGGCGTGCCTACGAAGAACAGAACCAGTGGCAGCCACCCTGGAGGAGGCCTGCACAGCATCAAAACCACATTGCAAGGAATGTTTACCCACCTGTTCAGACACATGAACTAAATCCTGCAACTCTTTACACTCAATACCTTCCGCCAGAGCATCCACCTTAGATTTCAACTGTGAAAGAAGATAATTCTGATATTTTAACATGTGAAACTGACAATTCAACGCCCTCATGGCTAAAGTGGAAGAAGTATACACTTTCTTTCCCCATCGATCCAAAGCCCTTGCCTCTTTATCAGGAGGGACAGGATTTTTAACAACTGAGGCCTTCACACCTTTAGGCCCCTGAGAGACAGTTTCCGGGTCTGCCCTAGGACTCTTAAAAGATACTTATGAGCTTCAGGCACCCTATAATACCTATCCGGTTTAACTGGGGCAGGAGGCAAAGAATCAGGATTCAGGAAGCCTCTGCAAAACATCTTCCACCACATTCAAAACAGGAGGTATAGCTAAAGGCCTATGCTGGGGTAAAAACAAGAATTCCCTAAGCCTCTTCCTAGAATCAGAGAAATCTTGACCTTCCCATTTAAAATGCTCCCTCATGGAATGCAGAGTCTCTGAAAATGAAAAATCCTCAGGAGGGGAAGCTGAAGGAGTAGAATCATCCACATCAGAATCAGAATAAGGAGGGTACTCCTGCAAGTCTTCAGCAAGACTCAGAAGCCTCCGAGCATTGCTCAAAACTCTCAAACTCAGGTTCCACCCTAGGCCTCTTATCAGGAGGGGGCAAAGAACCCCTAATCATAGTAATCAAATCCTCTGCCATTTTAAGCATATGTTTCTTAGGCAAAGACCCTGAAGCACTAGGAGAAACCCCACTGAAGCAAAACTCGCCTGCCCCTCAAAGAAGCCTTGGAAACAGAAGGGGAGGCTCTGACCACCTTAGGAAGAGAGGGAAGAACAGCCACCGGAGAAGCCGTCTCAGCCTGGCCTACTTCCTGAGAGGATACATCCTGTAACAGTAAAGTCTCTCCCTGAGACTCCAAAGAAACACCTGGCAAAACCTCCGGCTCCACTGAGCTTTCTAAAGAACCGACGTCTGGGACTGTCGGTTCTTCCACTCTAGGCTTTGCTGTTTTGTCCTTGCGCTTTTTAGCCGAAGCCGGCGTCGGAGCATCCGACGGCATTTTATAATTACAACGCTTCCCAAACACTAACCTGGCACAGTCTAACCTTCTCTTAATAGTGCGTTTGTTAAATCTAGCACAAGAGCGGCATCCAACAACGTCGTGCTCAGGCCCTAAACAAGGTATACACAAAGTATGGTAATCCCTATGAGGTATCTGTTTCCCACAAGAAATACAGTTATTCACTTTTTCTGACATCCGGTTAAATACTGAGGCAAGAAAAAACCAAAATATTCCCCAACGGGGTACTTAGCCAACTTTGATTCGGTCTGAAACTCTGGCTTCAGAAACTTTCAGAACGCCAACCTGCACTCGCAAAATTGCTTCTGCATCGGACCATGCGGCAAAAAAGACTGAGGATATGACGTCGGTCATGCGCATTAGTACCCTGACGTACTGACGTCAGTCTAATGCGCCCTGACCGACGTCAGCCATATACTTTGGTATTCGGGCCGACTGGACAGCGGACTACCCAGTAGTTAGGACTGCAGCAATGTGGAATGAAGAACATCTACCAACTTCAAAAATTTTGCACAAGGACATTCCACCCACAAGCTTGGAAAGTGGACGCCCTCTCATTCAGTTGGAAAACATTAACAGTGTATGCCTTTCCTCCACTGCCTCTTCTAGCAAAGGTACTGCTGAAAGTCAGATTAGAGAGGCCACAAATAATACTCATTGCACCAGACTGGCCACGCCAGCACTGGTATCCAGTTCTAAGGAACATGGCCCACGGCCCACCATGGATTTTACCACAAATTCCTCACCTGCTCACCCAGCAAGACAATCAGATTCTACACAGCCAGCTCAAGACTTTAAACCTGGCTGCATGGCAAATTACCTAAACAACCAGCCAACACATCTATCCAAAGCTGTTATGGATGTCATTCTGGAGGCCAGGAGGCCCAGCACCAGGTAAACGTATTCAGACAAATGGAAAAGATTTTGCGCCTGGAACCAGGCTAAAGGCCAAAATCCCCTTGATCCCAGCATTCCTCAGATTCTACAATATTTAACTGAGATGTTGCACAAAGGGCTTTCCTTTTCATCTATTAAGATCCACGCCTCAGCAATTTCAGCTCATTACAACACGGATCCTCCTTTATTTTCACATCCACTCCTAAGACGGGGTACCTCAGAGGGGCTAAGAACATAAGACCGCCCAGGAGAGCACCAACACCTACTTGGGATCTCAACTTTGTTCTGGAAAAGCTTACACTGCCGCCCTTTGAACCAGCTTTTTCAGCTGATTTAAAATTTCTTTAATGGAAAACTGCCCTGCTACTAGCAATAACTTCAGCTAGAAGAGTATCAGAGCTACAGGCACTAATGGCAGTGGAGCCTTTCCTCTTTTTTCATCAAGACAGAGTCTCTCTATGAACTAACCCTTCCTTTATGCCGAAGGTGGTATCCAGTGTGGCCCTAAACCAAAACCATTCATTTGCCCACCTTTTTCCCAAATCCCCAGAACAAAGGAGAAAGACTCCTGCACTCTTTGGACATTCACAGGCAATTACGTTACTACTTGGATAAAACTAAGGCTTTCAGAAATTCTGACCAGCTCTTTGTAGCCTATGCTGCAGAATCACAAGGAAAAGCTATCTCAAAACAGACCATTTCAAAATGGATAGGACATTGCATACGTTTCTGCTACATGCATCATGGGAAACCGGTACCTGCTAACATTAGGTCCCACTCCACCAGGGCTGCAGCTACATCAGCAGCCTTTCTCAGGGGGGTGCCAACCAAGGATATTCTAGAAGCTGCAACTTGGAGTTCAGTGCACACCTTCACCAAACACTATCACTTATCTCTATATTCTAAGACTAGAGATGGTTTTGCCACTGCAGGTTTGCAGGGCCTACTAGCTTCTTCTAACCCTGTTTAACTCCACCACCCATCCTTAGCTTTGGGATTCAACCCAAGTGTGATGACTGCAGCAGGGTAACACGATGAACCTAGTACAGTTTTGTACCTACCATAAATGTAGATGTTAAGAGTGTTCAACCTGCTGCAGTCCAGGTTACCCTCCCTCCATCCCCTCTGAACTAGCTGGACTTAATCTATACCATTCTATCCTATACAACCTCTGTGGTGTATTTGCTTGTGCCTGAAGGTATTGTTTTATTTTTATATGTACATTTTTATATAGCAATATATATATTGCCTACCTATTGGGGGCACCTGACATCTGGGGCAAGAAAAACTGAAGAAAATGGCGTTGGATGCCTCTTGTATACCCCTGACGTACTGATGTCAGGGAAGAAGCAACAGCAACCGACGCCGGACCAAGACTTTGGAACTCAGGCCGACTGCGGGGACTGCCTGACGGCAGGATAACCCAAGTGTGATGACTGCAGCAGGGTGAACACTCGAACATCTACATTTATTGTAGGTACAAAACTGTACTTTCTGTATGCCACGCATTCAGCCCAAGGGTTCTGCAGGAGCGCAAAAATAAGTTGATTTAAGGGGTCTCCTTAAGCCCCAAGATTCACCAGCTAAGGCTCAGCCGGCGTAATCTTCCAAGCCAACCAAATCATCGGCTCCCAGCTCGGAGCCGTCATTGGTCCAAGCATTACCAACTACCTCGGCTCCGGCCAGAACCGAGGAGGCTGCTTCCCCAGTCTGCTCCACCAGTATCGTCTGAGCCATCTCGGATCCACAAGAGACCAAGGTCCCCGTCCTTAGTCGATACATTCGGCCCCTCAGTCTCCCCTATTGCAAAGTGACCGCAGTCATAAATCCTCCCACTCCTCTTGGTCTTCTAGACTCTCAGACCACGACGTGGAGAGAGTGGTCAGTAGGTTGTTGAAATCGCAGGCACTAGCCAAAATGCTATCCAGCCCTCCTCAACAGGTGTCGGCTCCATCCGCTTTAATCGATGTTCCTCCTCCGACTCCTCTGAGCTCTGAGCTGGAGTTTGTTGGGGTTCGAATTGTGGAACCGTCGGCACCGATAACAATTTCCCCTTTGGTTCCGTCATCGGCTTCGATCCCCTCGATGCTACCTTCCGTCGAGGGATCTGGGCGCCGAGACTCCCTCGTCGGTTCCGAGGGGGCGAGTGGCATCGGACCCTTGTCTGACCCTGTTCTCCCTCTTGGAGATTCGGCGCAGGTGAGCTTGGCTCATACATCGGCCTCGGAGCTGTCCCCCTCGGTGCGGAGGAGGATTTTTGTTTCCTTGGAGCCGGACCCTTCTTTGCATCGTGGCAGGGATGCCTTCGATGTCATGAGGAGTGTACTGGCCCATGGGTCAGCACCACATTCAACCCCACTGGCTGCGTCCCCTGTAGTACCTGCGTCAACCTCTGTCCCTCCTCCAGACCCCAAGCGTGGGGAACCAGCACTCCAGAGCACCCCACTGGGTGTTTCCTTCTCTTCTGAAGCCTCCCCTGATCATTCAGAGGAGGCCCCTCGGAAGAGGAAGTGCAAGAGGAAGCACATTGACTCCCCTGAGTCTGTCACTTCGGATACGGATTTGGATGAATCCGAAGGGTCCCCGAGATCCCCCTCTGAAGAAGTTTCCTTTTCGGACATCCTAGAAATACTTAGGCAGAGGGGGAACTGGACTGCCCTAGCCCCTACTCAGGACGAATCCGTATTCCTGGACGCATTTGGTTCTCGCCCTTCCACTTCCTGGGTGTCTCCCCCCTTCGATCCACTAATGTCGGTGCTGGCTTGAAGGGCTTGGTCAGCCCCAGACACAGTGGAACCAACCCTGAGGAGGCCCGGCAAATTTATTACTGCACCCCCTGACAAACAGTTCCTTACAAAGGGTGTTCCTGTGGATGCCATGATGGTAGCAGCGGACACTAAAAAGGAATTAGCGGAGACTTCTTCCTCTGTCCATCCTCCTAACAAGAAGTCTAGGACTATGGACAGATATGGGAAGTGAATGTTTGCTTCAGCGACCTTCTCCATGAGGTCACTGAATTACTTATGCCATTTTACCAGGCTTCAGAGGGATTTCTTAAAAGAGCTTGGAGATACCCTCCAGGATCCATCAGCTGAAGGAGTTCAAGCTAAAGTAGCTTCTCATCTGGCGACCCTTAATTCAGTGGTTAATTCCTCCATGAGGCTCATTTCTTATGCAGCTGATGGTGCGAATAGAACTGCAGGCACAGGCGTGGCCCTTCGGAGACACGCATGGATGCGGTTGTGTAATTTTGCGGAGCCCTTTAGAGCATCATTCACTAACACCCCCTTTGACGGTTCATTTCTCTTTGGACCACAGGTGAAGGACACTCTCACTAGGTGTGAACAGGAATGCAAGACTCTCTCTGCCATGGGAGTCAGTTTTTCCACTCCTTCCAGACCATATCCCAAAGGTCAGAAGAATGGAAAAATGTGGTTTCGGAAATCCCAGGGAGCCTCACCGATACACGTAGTGATTTTTCCTCCAGGGGCAGGGGAGGGAATAACAACATCAGACGCCGCCCTAGAGACTTTCAATGTACCCAAAAGCCTGGCAAGACATTATACGAGACAAATGGGTACAATCAATCATATCCAGAGGCTACGTATCAGCCAACCAATACACCAATACTCTCTAGCCTTATTTCCCCATACAAAAACCTGAAACAACTTCGCTCTGCCAACAAACTCCTGATTAACATTAGTAAATCTCACAATCATGCAGGTGACTGTTTATTCTCCAACTCTGTTGGAAAAACATGGAATAATCTACCCTCTCATATCACTTCTTTAACCTCTTTCCAAATTTTTAAAAATCAACTAAAGACTCATCTCAATAAACACTGGCTTTGCTCCTGCACTAATCCAGACTAATGCTCACTCTGCTCCTGCACTAATCCAGACTAATGCTCACTATAAAAAAAAAAAAAAAATTTTAAATTCTGGTATCTTATTTTATCTTTTTAAATCATATGTTTAAATTGCTTTGTGTCTAATGTAATATTTTCATGCCTTTTTGTGAACTTGTACAACATATGGAGCTTTTCTCCCCGGGCCTCTACTGAAAATGGACATATATCCAGTTGGACTAGCCCGGTCAACAAATGTAAAATAAATAAAATAAATAAAATAATTCCTTCCTTCCAATCATCGCTATCATCAAACAGTTCCCCAGCTGTGCGTGATATTATTATATCCTCTCACAAATCAGCTACTAGGAAAACGTATGCTAGTAAATGGAAACGTTTCTCTTATTGGGCAGAGGCTAGGAACATAGATCCCTTTTCAGCCCCAGTTCACGAGATCTTAGAATTCCTAACTGAGCTTTTTCACTCTGGGTCCGCCTCTGCCACAGTCAGAGTTCAACTAGCAGCCATTTCTAACTATCATATTGGCTTTGCTAATCAAAATATCATGTCTCATAAGCTGTGTAAAGCCTTTCTTAGAAGGACTAATCTCCTTAGGCCCCCAGTGAGAGATTCCCCCTCCTCCTTGGGACCTTAATTTAGTAATAACTTCCTTGATTATGTCCCCTTTTGAACCTGCGGCTTCGTGCTCCCTTAAGTTTCTATCTCGGAAAACTCTTTTTCTGGTAGCTATTACGTCAGCCAAACGTGTATCAGAACTTCAAGCACTAAGCGTTCGTTCTCCATGCTTAGTTTTTCACAAGGATAGGGTAGCACTTAGAACTAATCCATTCTTCCTTCCTAAGGTGTGTTCAGAAAATAATCTAAACTAATCCATAGGCCTTCCAGTGTTCTTCCCTAACTATAACAACAAGGCAGAATACAAATTACACCTTTTGGATGTGCATAGACAATTGCGTTTTTATCTGCACAGAACTAAGGATGTAAGGAAGTCGGACCAACTCTTCCTTTCCTATGCTAAGGGTAAACAAGGTCTTCCAGTTTCCAAAGTGACCCTGGTCTAGGTGGTTGTCTCACATTATCACCTTCATTTATCAGTTAAGGAACAAAGAATTGGCTGCCAAACCGAAAGGACATTCTACTAGGGCTTTAGCTACTTCTGTAGCCTTCCAATCTAGATTACCCAGGGACTCTATTTATGCCACAGCCACATGGGCAAATCCTCATACCTTTATTTCTCATTACAAGTTAGGTATGACCTCCAGAAGTAGAGCTAACTTTGGTTCCACTGTTCTGAAGAGTCTGTTCCAATGAGCCACCCAGGATTATAGGTGCTAGGGACGCTGTCCCAACAAGCAAGAAATGATGGCGAGATAGAAAACTTAACATAAAGAAGTTATGTACCTACCATAACGTTCCATGCTAGTTGTCTTCATCTCGCCTTCTTTCTTGCGTTCCCCCCTCCATCCCCCTGTCCTGTTGGACCGAGAGGAATTTAGATTTCATCAGCTGAATTTTTCTGGTTTGCTTCCTCTACTGATTTAAAGAGTATAACAGATATGCCCAACCTGTTAGTTTGGTCACACTATTCTTGATATGTCTGGGGTTAGCTATTACAAATGAGATCTGGGTAGCTAGCGCTAGGCATCATGGGATAAGGGGGTAGCCTCGAGCCAGTAAACTGCTCTCGAGCTATAGAAGATGGCCGAGTTGGAGCCGAGGGTCGGCTCCGATCCCAACAAGCAAGAAAGAAGGCGAGATGAAGACAACTAACATGGAACGTTATGGTAGGTACATAACTTCTTTTTTTCGAGTTTCAGAACCGAAGTCTTCAAAAAAGCTAAGTAACCCCACTGGGGATCCTTTTCTTGCTCTAAACTGATGTCAGTAGAAGTTAACAATTGTATTACCTGTGGAAAGCAAATACCTCATAAAGATTTTCATTCATACTGCATTACTTGCTTAGGCCCAGACCACGACGTCCCTCGCTGTTTGTTTTGTGCCTTATTCAATCCTCGAGCTATTCGTCGTCGGTTAATTTTTGTATCAAACTATTTCAGTTCTCGGTTTATTTATCCAGAAATGGCTTTGGTAAGCCATCTGACTACCGACATTCCGAAAAAACGTAAAGATAAAGACAGACCGCATAGGTCCAAAGCTGCCGACGACGCTTCCGTTAAGCTAGTCGCCAGTTCACCGGTACTCAGTGAGGCACTTTCACAGCCCCTGATACTCGCTACTTCAGATTCGCAGGCCTCTACTGAGACCCATTCGTATGCCGCGAGATGCTTCTTTGACTATGGAATCTGCGGATGTCTCTACCTTGGATGGGTCCGGAGCTGCTGTGCAGACACAGGCTTCTGAGGGTGTATTCAGGCCTACTGACTTGCATTTTAAACCACCATCTTCTTCTTCAAGGCCTAAAACTCGACCCAATGCCTAGAAAATCTACATCCAAACCGCATGGTCAGGCCCATATGCCTAAAAAACAAATGATAAGAATGGCTGAAGACCTTATTACTTTAATTAGGGGAAGCCAGCCTTCACCCTCTAAGAGACCTAGAACTGATTTTCCTTCTGAATCATCTGATCAGGAATCTGATATTTCTGCTCCTGATCACCAGGATTTGCCCTTATCTACCCATGAGGATTCTGATGCAGAGGATTCCATTCCCTCTGCTTCCCCTCCAGAGGATTTTTCTTTTGGTGAAACCTTGCACACTCTTAGGGAGCATTTCCGCTGGGAAAGCCAGGATTACTCTGACTCCAAAAAGAGGCTTAGGGAGTTCTTACTCCTCCTTCAACACAGGCCTTTAGCTGTCCCTCCTGTACTAGACATTGTAGATTATGCCTTCTTGGAATCTAGCCTGGCCCCAGACACTTTACCTCTGGCTCCCAGGAAACCTGGCAGGTATTACAGAGTACCTGACTCTCACAAGTTCCTCTTCAAGAATCCTACTGCGGACCCAGAAACCATTTCACAGGGACCTAAAGGCATCAAGGCTACTACTGCCAAAAACCCTACCCTCTCTGATAGAGATTCCAGGGCCCTGGACAGATGGGGTAAGAAGGTATACACTTCTGCTACTTTGGCCATTAGGGCCTTAAACTGACAGTTTCATATGTTAAAGTATCAGCAGCATATTATTGGACTACTTAAACAGAAAATGATGTTGATTCCTGACTGTGTTGAAAATAAAGAATTACAGGATTAAATGCATTCTGCTGAATAAGCTGGTAAACATACTTTGCAATGTGGTTTTGACTCTTTCGAATCATCTTGCAGGCTGCTGTCACTGGGTCTGTTCTTAGAAGGCATGCTTGGCTTAAGGAGCAAAATTTGCCAGATCATATTAAAGCTAAATTATTGGATGCTCCCTTAAACCAAGACCACCTGTTTGGCAACAAAGGAGAACTACTTAAAAAGATGGAGGAAAAAGCTAAATCTATGCAAACTGTTAAAGATTTCCTGCAAGTACAGCCTCCCAGATTTAGTAGGCATTGACCTTCTAAGAATTGATCCTTTCCTGTCTCTTCCAGGCCTTCTCAGTCCAAACCCAGGAACAGCAGACCACCTAAGCTACAGTCTTAAGGTACTCACAGGACTAAGCAATGGGGGGCTCCCACTTCCAAAGCTTGAAGTAGTAAGACACCCTCTATAGAAAACTGTCACAATAACTTAACCTTAAACCCTCCAAGCCCTGCTCAACTGCCTGCTCCCTTAGCGGGAAAGATCGCCCTGCATGCAAAAAACTGGGAACTCATTACCCAGGGCAAATGGGGTTTTAAATCTAGTTTCCTAAGGATACAGATTCCACTTCCACACCTTACCAACCCCAAACGGTTGGCCAGACCTCCCCCCAAATCAGTGGGCAGAGTCTCAACAGCAAGTTCTCTCTCTCTCTTCTAAGTATCAGGGCTATTCAGCCTGTCCCAGCAGAAGAAAGGGGACAAGGTTTTTACTCAAGACTTTTCCTGGTACCCAGAAAAGACCGCTCCTGGCACCGTGTCATGGACCTCTCTATTCTAACCACCTTTTTGGTAATCCCAAAGTTCAAAATGCTAACTCTTCATCAGCTGCTTCCCATGCTAGACAAAGATGCCTGGTTGGCATCCTTGGACTTAAAGGAAGCTTACCTTCACATAAAAATAAGGGAGTCTTGCAGGAAATACCTATGCTTCAGAGCAGGCTACATGCACTCTCAGTTCTCTGCACTTCCCTTTGGCTTATCTACTGTGCCCTAGGGTATTGTCACTGTGCCTAGTTCCAGTCATTGCTTTCTGCAGGCAAAGAAATATTCAAATATACCCATACCTGGACAATTGTCTAATTCAGGCAGAAAGCCAAGACATTGTAAAGAAACTGCTAACCTCAGTGGGGTTACACCATAAACGAAAAGAAGTCTCATCTAGTACCCTGAAAACAAATTGTATTCCTGGGAGCAAGGTTGAACACAACTTTCCAGATGGCTTACCTCACACCAGAGAAACAAGTTTATTTGACAGCCTACTTTTAAACTACTGGCCACAAAGATCCAGCTATCTGCAAGGAAAATACTGCAAGCCCTAGGGTTCATGGCCTCTTGCATCCTACTAATTCTATATGCAAGACTGCATATGAGGAAACTACAATGGTATCTAAAAAGCCTATGGTGTCAACATTTTCAGGACCTGGAATCAGTGATTCCTATCATTCCTTGTATAAAGACAGATTTCCTTTGGTAGGCAGAGGCCTGCTACCACAACAAGGGATTGCCATTCACTGTACCCCCTGCCACCCAAACCCTATCAAAAGACGCATCAGACTATGCATGGGGAGCTCATTTGGCAGGGCAGTGCATTCAGGGCAAATGAAACCCGAGTCAAATGCACCTGTATATCAGTCAAAAAGAAATGTTAGCTGTACAGAATGCTCTGACAGCCTTCAAGGACCACATTCTTCCAGGATAATTATTGGTAAAGACAGACAGTACCACTGTTATGTGGTACATAAACAAGCAGGAGAGAACCCACTAGTACCCTCTCTGCAGACTAAAACCAAAATTAAGACTTGCAAGGAGTGTCCAAATAGAGGTCGGAAACCAGGATTCCTTCTTAAAAGGATCTTTTATTGAAAATCACAAAATAACGCCAAACCAATCTGTACGTTTTCGACAAAGGCAAGTCTTCATCAGAAAGTGATTACCGTTTTATAGAAGCCATTCCACGCTGCGAGACACCTAAAGCCTTTAATGTATTCCTAAATTTGATAACCATAATCTCTGCAGACTAGCCATGGCTCTGTGGAACACAGCCATGAGCTACCAGGTGCACCTACAAGCTCAATTCCTGCCAGGCAAGCTAAATTCATTGGCAGATGACCTAAGCAGAAATCGCATGGACCCACACAAGTGGAAACTGGAACCAAAGATATTCAACATTTTGAGAAACAAATGGGGGAACCCAGGGATAGACCTGTTTTCCTCCCCTCAGAACTACCAATTGGACAAATTCTGCACAAGGACTCCCCACAGACAAGCTTGGAAAGTGGATTCCCTGTCCTTCACCTGGGAAAGCCATTCAGTTTATGCCTTTCCCCCTCTGCCTCTCCTCTCGAAAGTTCTGCTACAGATCAAACAGGACAAACCAAGGACAATACTGATTGCACCAGACTGGCCACACCAGCACTGGGTACCCCCTCTTGTGCAGTATGTCACTGTTGGAACCATGGCACCTGCCTCAGATCCCTTCCCTGCTGTCCCGGCAGGAGGGCCAGATTCTGCACCTCCAGCTTCAAACCCTGAACCTTGCAGCCTGGCTAATTACCTGAACTCTCCAATAGCATCCCTCAGTAAGCAGGTGCTAGATGTCATTCTGGAGGCAAGGAGGCCTAGTACTAGAAAATCCTATGCTGAAAAGTGGAAAAGATACTGCTCCTGGGGCCAGACTCAGGGGATGGGCACAACAGCGCCCAATTTATCTCCGATTCTTCAATACTTAACTGAGATGCTTAATAAGGGCCTTTCCTTTTCCTCCATCAAAATTCATGCCTCAGCCATTTCAGCTCATTACAATACAGAACCACTCCTCTTCTCTCATCCACTGCTGTAGCAATTTCTCAGAGGGGCCAAAAATTTAAGACCACCCAGGAGAGCCCCTACTCTAGCCTGGGACCTTAACTTTGTATTGGAAAAGCTCACTCTACCTCCGCAACTGCAGAGTTGAAATTCCTTTCTTGGAAAACAGCCTTCCTTCTAGCCATCACTTCTGCAAGAAGAGTGTCTGAATTACAGGCCCTCATGGCAGTGGAGCCCTTCATCATCTTCCATGCAGACAGGATGTCCCTCAGGACCAATCCTTCCTTTTTGCCCAGGGTGGTATCCAGTGTGTCCCTTAATCAGTCCATTCATTTGCCAACCTTCTTTTCTAATCCACAGAGCAAAGGAGAACGAATTTTGCACTCCTTAGATGTGCACAGAAAACTTTTTAAGATTTTATTTGGACAGGACTAAACCTCTCAGGAAATCTGAACTGCTGGTGGCATTTGCTGCAGGGGCAGAGGGGAAGGCCATTTCAAAGCAAACCATTTCTAAGTGGATAGACCATTGCATTCATTTCTGCTATAAGCACCATGGAAAACCTATCTCACAGGGGATTAGACCACATTCAATCAGGGCTGCATCTACCTCTACAGCCTTTCTCAGAGATGTCCCTACCGGGGACATCCCAGAAGCTGCTACCTGGAGTTCTGTACATACTTTCACCAAGCATTGCCATTTGCCAATTTTCTCTAAATCCAGAGTTGGTTTTGCCACTGCAGTCTTGCAGGGCCTTTTAGCTGGTCCTAATGCTGTCTAATTTTCCTCCTCCTATCTTTAGCTTTGGGAATCTACCCAAATGTGATGACTGCAACAGTGAAACACAAAGAACATAGTACAGTTGTGTACACACTTAACATAAATGTAGATGTTCAAGTGTATTCACTGTCGCAGTCCTAGTTACCCTCCCTCCAGCCCCCTGACTTCTATTGGCTATACCTTTATTCTTGCTTACTATGCATAAAGCTTTTTGGTGTATTTGCTTTTTTGTTGGAGGTGTAACCTTGTATATATAATTGCTTCCCGTTATGGGGGCACCTGACATCTGGGGCAAGAAAAACTGATTTAATGGCATCGGCTGCATGCTTTATACTCCTGACTACCTGACGTCATGGAAGATGAGACAGCAACCGACGCAGGACCCAAGACTTTGATAATCAAGCCGACTGAGGGCTACTGCAAGCAGATAACCCAAATGTGATGACTGCAACAGTGAATACACTTAAGCATCTACATTTATGGTAAGTGTACACAACTGTACTTTCCCCCTACTTCACAAACTAGCCAAGGGCAATCACTTCAAGTTACCCCAAAAGGTGGACCTACTAACAAGACAAAGGAACTCTCCTACACCCACACTTACAGATGTTGTCTCTGACTCTGTGGGTTTTAAACCTTTGATCCCTTTCAGACACCACTACTCAGAGGACGTGCTTTCAGTCCTAAGGGAGGCAAGGAAACCTACCACCAGAAAATCTTACCTGGCTAAGTGGGAAAGATTTGCAAAATGGTGTCTAAGGTTCCCCCTGGTTCTAAACTACCTGTGTCAATTGATAAAGAGTGGGCTTTCTTATTCTTCTGTAAAAGTACACCTCTGCCATATCAGCCTGCCTGCCCCTGGAACCCCCCTTGCTTGCCAGGCTCAACGTAAAGCTCTTCCTTAAAGGGGTCTTGCACATGAGACCACCTAGGAAACCTATCTCCCCGCCTTGGGACCTTAACTACATCTTAGAGAAATTAACCCAGCATGCCTTTGAACCGGCTGGGCCTTCTTCCTTACAGATGTGCACATGGAAGATGGTCCTGCTGGTGTTTATCACATCAGCCAGAATAGTGTCAGAATTGCAGGCCTTAATGGCCGTTCCCCCTACACTGTCCTCCACAAGGACAGGGTGTCCCTGCGAACCAACCCCTTCATTATGTCTAAGGTGCTCAGTGACCTCTCTCTTAACCAATCCATTCATCTACCCACCTTCTTCCCCTCATCCTCTAACGAAGGGGAGAGGATACTGCACTCCCTGGACGTGCACAGACAACTTAGGTTTTACCTGGACAAGACCAAGACCATCAGGAAGACTAACCAGCGCTTTGTCTCCTTCCACCCCAGAGCCCTGGGCAAGGCAGTCTCCAAGCAAGCCATTGCATTCTGGATCAGGAAAGCTATTTGCTTCTCCTACTTCCACCATGGAAAGGAACCCCCAGGGGGAATCAATGCCCATTCCACTAGAGCTGTGGACACCTCAAGGGCCTTCATGAAGGGCCTAGACACAGCATCCATTTTGGAAGCAGCCACTGGGCCACTATACACACTTTCACTAAGCATTACAAATTGGACCATGTGTCCAGAGCTAGGACAGGATTCACCAAGGCAATCCTGCAGGGTCTTGTAGAACTCTCCTCATCTACCACCACCCTCTCATCCGCATAAGCTGTGGTACGCTTCCACACCTAGAATACTGCAACATAGGAATAGAAGGACATAAAATAGTGTAAAATCTTACCATAACCATAGATGTCCTTCTGTTCCATGTTGCAGTATTCTTTCCTGCCCACCAATCCCCCCAGGTCCTGTTCCTTACCTGTACTGCCTACATTACAGTAGGTGTCCAAGTCACACACCTGGAAACAACTGGCATTCCTTCTGCTGGGCCACCTTCTCTGCCTGCTGGCCTTCAAGTTCTGAGGATTGTGCGTGCAGATGTCACATTTAAGGCCACTGGTTTATGGCCCTACGTGTGACGTCCCATGCACACTGCAGCAGCCAAGCTGAGGCTTTTGTATAGGAACCGACGTACGAGTTGCCTGAGAGCATGAAATCCCACACCTGGAATACTGCATCATGGAAGAGAAGGACATCTATGGTTATGGTAAGATTTTATACAACTATTCTTTTTATTAGTCATGTTAATTTCTATTCAGATGAGTTTGTTGGAATATTTTTGTCCTACACTTCTTAATCCATACTCACTGCTTTAATCAATACTCACGGCTTTATTTCTGTACCAGTAAGGCCATTTACATTCCAAGTTAAACTGACAGTGCACCTGTTCTGACATTTTAAGTTATAGTTACTTTATTCTTTTTATTAGCAGCTTATGTATACTTTGTAACGCTTTACTAACAAGACCTTTACATACTTGCACTTTCACACCTCTTTTGGAACTAGTCACATTTTTCCAAACTTTTCAAGTCACCATACCCCATGTCTCTTTAACATTCAGAATGTAAAATACATACATACACACGTGTGCATACGTGCACACACACACGTGCATAAATAAAGTGTTACCCCTCCAAGCAAACTTCAGCTTCATATCAGTAGCTGTTTGCACTAGCATCATCTATCCTGGAACTAGGTGATACCCATGCTGATGCACACACTGCCATTGCTTGCACCAAATGCATTAATACTTCAAATGTAATTAAATTATGTGCATATAGAACCCTTTCTAAGTTTTAGTTAAACTTTTCTTTTTTTCATCATACTTTTTCTTTGCTGACATCCAAGCTATGCATCTGCCAGCCGGTAACTGAATTCCCCCAAATGTATAACTTTTTTTCCCCTATTAAAACACGTATTTCTTGAACAATCCAACATAAAGTACACAACAGTGTTTGATGGTACAAAACAAAGATGCATAATAAAATGGTAGTATTCAAAGAAAGATAACTATTTAAACATTGCCAGTCAGAGCTGCCAGTATGACCTTATAGCATTATATGAGAAATATGTTAAAAGAATTGTCTTTTAACACAGTGGTATAAACAGGAACCTTAACCAGTCTTTTGTGATGTCATGGTCAAGAAAGCTATGAAATTCCAATCACTTAAGTTTATATTAAACTATGCCTGTAACACTGGGAAAAGCATCCACTGTTAAAGTATACAGTTCTTATTAACTTAGAACAAAGTACTGTATTCTATATGTGGAATATGCCCCAACCTGCTTTTATGCAATTACTGTAGCAGCAAGGCTTGCCAGTGTTGTACATCGTGGAAGCATAGATAAAGAAATATAGGTAATAAATCATTTATATACATTTGCTTGCTCTGCCAAGTACTTAAGCTGTGGAGTATAACTAGAATATCCAGTCAGGAGTAATCAGTTTCCAATATTTGCTGATAGTATTAAATTGTCATAATAGTTACTCAAATCCATTTAAACTTAGTAACACTTGTGTTCAGTTTTCCTGGAGGGCTTAATAACCAAAAATGAACATTCAAATGAATTAAATACGCATCAGTAACCATCAAATGCAATCTGGCCAAAGACAAGGAACAGAGCAAGCAGCAAAAGCCAAGTGTTCGCAACCACAGAGGGTTCCCTCAACATAAATAAAACCAATAGTATAGTTTTAAAACTTTAATACTAATAGAGTTAAAACCTCATATATCCATAAAAACAAACTATAGATCCATAAAAATAAATGATAAATGCTTTCAGCATATAGCCTTAATCAGATCTCACTCAAGCATAGAAAACCATTTGCTTTTTTTGAAATAAGTTAAGTCTGAATGGAGCCAATCCAGCCAGAATCTTCATTTTCTCAACCTCTGCCCCTTTAACAAGGGTTTTCAAGGGACCATTACATTCATTCCCAGTGTTCTATCAGGTCTTAGGTCTACAATCCAGTTAGATTCAATAACTTTGGTTTTGTTGACTAAATTACTTCTCTAAAACTTTCTTTTACAATTTCCAATATCATAAAAATAAAACTATGGCCTGGATAATTGGAAATATGCTTGCTCAAAGCATTAGTTGTCTTTTTAATCTTAATATCACTAATATGGCATAGAATTCTGTCCGTGAGCGATCTGTTCGTTTTACCAACATAAAACCATTTGCATAGGCAGCAGCTTGCAATATATATGACATTCTTAGTGTCACAGTCTGCATATGCATTATATATCTCTTCTCAGTAATTGGATGCAAAAAACAGTAATTCAAATTAATGTATGCGCTAGCCTTGCATTTCCTGCAAGGAAAGGTACCATTCCGTGTAGTAGGAACAATATTATTCTTCATGTCACTGCATAACAGCCGTTTCAGAGTCTTACAATTTTTAAAACAAAAGGAAAGTTGATCTCCCAACTATTTATTTTATTCTTTCATCTGTGAAGAGTCTTCCAATTGTTCCTTAGAATTTTATATATTTGTTCCACATCATTACTAAAAGGTAGTAAACATCTCAACTTGCCAGTATAGTCCATTTTTTTTTTGCTCTTTCATTGTCCTGTTGCTGACCGACTGCTGAAATAAGGTGTGCCCCTAGTCTAAGTATCTTATTCTCAAGAATCTTTTCTTGAATTTCTTTGTCTTTGCATCCTTGAGGTCTAAATTTTCTACCCTGCTGCTCATTATAGTTCTGTTCATTCGTACATATCCTGGAAACTCTCCTTACTTGCCCTTGATAACACGTGGATAGATATTTCTAGGATGCATGCTTGTTCTATACAGAAGGTGAGTTCTCTAACAGTCCTCCCTGTGCATACAAGTTTCAGATTTACCGTCTGTGTCTATTTGAAGTGCGACATCCAAGAAGCTCACCTTGCTCGTAGAACTGTTAACTTCAAACTCTAAGAAGGATTTAGTCTCACTTAAGTAATTCACAAAGTCCATAAGTTGTAAATCACCAGTCCATAAAAGAAATAAATCATCCAGAAATCTTTGTAATAGGGTATATAATTTAACCACTGGTTTGTGGTGTTATTCCCACTGTGCCATAATCTAGAACAGAAGCTGCCATTAAAAAGGAATCATTAGTAAAGCATTTAAAATATTGCATGATAACTATAAGAATCAGAGGAAGTTAGAAAAGATTGGGAAGAGAGATGGGATAAGCAACTCACAAAGAAGCTATGTGAGGATATATGTATGTCTCCCAAATATGCAGCAAAATCTAGAATATGTAGGATTTTTGACTGGAAATGTTTGCCTAGACATTTCTATACCCAAGTAGACTCCAGAGAATTTTTCCTTAGGCAGACAGCAAATGTTGGAGGTGTGACGTGGAAGAAAGAGCTAATTGGGAACATTTTCTGGGAGTGTGGTGGATTAGTGAACTTTAAGGATTCCCTGTGTTATGCATTGTCTGAGATGCTGGGTGGGCAGATTGGTCTGATGGGGGAGATGATTTTTCTGAGCTTTGATACAGAATCTGAATTGCCTAAGCATGGTAAGGCCTTGAGCTATAAGCTATGCAGTGTTTGAAGAAAATTGGGTAGATTATAAGTGATGTATAATGTTTGCAGCTGGGAGTGTGTTAGTATGGTTTGTGATGTAAAATGCTTGCAACTAGGATTGTGTTGGTTGTTTTTTTTTTCATTTGCATAAATGTATGATTGTCTGCTTAGTAAGTGATGGTTTAATAAAGATGTTTCTTGTTTAAAAAAGGCAGGGATGTGATAGTTTATGTAATGTTTCTTAGGTATAGCAATATATGTGAAGTAAAATGTCTGTTATGCTAATTATGGTGTGATCATTTTTATATGAATGTAAATTTGTCTATGTCACAAGTGATAATTCAATAAAGGTATTCGGGGAAAAAAAAGACTAGTTTGGCAGCAGGCTTTCCTGCTACTGCTTTCAAGGTTGATGGTTATTTTGTGCTATTACTTTGCTGGGCAGAGTTTTTTTTTGGAGGTGGGGGTCCATTGTAAAAATTGCTTCATTTATAGTGTATTCCTGTTCAGGAAAGATATTGTAAAGCTAGGAGTTTGTGTTGTAACAGACTAACAAGTGACTACTGTACTTGTAAAAAAGAATGCTGTTTTTTTTTTTTTGTCAAAAAGAAACAGAAAACTAAATCTGCATCTGCTCCTACTCAGATTTACTGGCTCTGGCCCAGGGTTTAATTCAGGCAGTTGATGCTTCTTATAAATTAGTTTCTTGTAAAAGAAAGAGGGATTTCTGTTTTCCTAAAGAGATTAAGGATTTAGAATCTAGACAAGAAGATGAAGGGACAGATATTTTTTTTTCTGCTCACAAGAAAGTGGCTGCCACCCAGCCTCAACCTAGGCCTTTCGGCTTCCATTCCCAGGCATACCAATAGGATCTTGTGAGGCTGACTCAAAATCTAATCTCTCTGGTTAGATCTCCCCAGGTAGAAGAAAAAAGAGACACCCCTCCAGAAGATTTTTCTGATTCCTTTGATTTAGATGACGGACAGGAGGAGTCTGCCTTGAGGGGTTTCTATTGCCTCATTTGGAGATTCAGACTCAAGAGAAAAAAAACTTGCATCTACCTGCCCTCCTGAGGATATTTCCTTTGGGGAAACCCTACACACCTTAAGGGAATACTTCGTGGGAAGCACAAGACTATAACCCTCAATCAAAGAAAAGAGTTAGGGAATTTCTTAACCGCCCTAAATAACAAACCCCTCCCCATACCTCCTGTTTTAGACGTGGTAGATGATGTATTCCAGGACTCCTTTTTAAAAAGAGACTTCCTGCCTCCTGCTCCTAGAAAGCCTGACAGGTTTTATAGGGTTCTGGATTTTCAAAAACATCTGTTTAAGAATTCTGTGGCAGACCCAGAGGTTGTAATCCCAGGCCCTAAGGGAGCAAAAGATGGCTTTTCCACAACCCCCTTACCTACTGACAAGGAAAGTAGGGCGTTAGACAGATTTGGCAAAAAGGTTTACACATCTTCTATCCTCCCCATATGGGCATTGAACTGCCAGTTTCACTTAGTTAAGTAGCAGGAAACTATTCTGGATCAGATGAAGCAGAAATTCATGGCCATGGAGAACAAGGGACTCTCGGAGGAGTTATTAGACCTTTGTAATTCCTGCTGTTAGGTAGCCAGACACTTCCTGTACTGTGGCTATGATGCTGTGGAAGTTTCCAGTGGGGCTGAAACTACGGGCTCCGTCATAAGAAGATGTGTCTGGCTGAGAAAATAGTGCCCCCCAGAACATGTCAAATCCAGCATCTTGGACCCCCATTTCGATAAAGACTTTCTTTCATCCTAAGGCTGAAGCTGTACTCAAGAAAATGGATGATAAAGCCAAGTCCATGCAGACTGTTAAGGACTTAAAGTCCAATCTTCTTGTGTCAGATGAAACTGTCCTACCAAGCACTGGTTCTTTCCAGTCCAATCCAAGGCAAGTCAAAGAAAGCCCCATAAGAAAGGAGCCAAAAACAGCACCAGTGGCCCAAACAATGGCATTCAGAATTCATCAGGCCAGGGGGTTCAAGCCCACAGGCCCCTAGTGTAGAGCAACCATGACTGACATGATATTCCCTCCCTGTCCCCCCATCCCTCTGCCAGGCTGGGGGCCGTTGGACTATTCCGTAGAATCTGGACTCTTGTTATTACTGACCAGTGGGTGCTAAACATCATTTCAAAGGGTTACAAGCTCAAATTCAAGCAATCCTTGGTTCCATCAGGCTTTCCAGACATTCCACCAAACCAAAAATCCGAGGCATTGACCTAGTCAGACTTACTGTGCGCTCAGGGATTTGTCAAACCAGGACCAGAACACTTAAAAAGATTTTATTCCAGTCTCTTCCTGGTACCTGGAAAAGAAGGTACACGGCTAATGGTAGACCTGTCAAGACTTGACCAGTTTCTGCACTTTTCAAAATTCAAGATGCTAACCCTTCAAAAACTTCTTCCCATGATCTCACCCAATGCTTTCATGGTTACCCTGGACCTAAAAGATGCATACCTGCATCTTCCCATAGAGGAATCGCACAGAAGCTTCTTCAGCTTTAGAGCAGGTACCAGGCACCATCAGTTCTGTTCTCTGCCCTTTGGCTTGTCTGCTGCTCCCATGGTCTTCACAAAATGCCTAGCCTCAATGGTAACCTTCTGCAGAACAAAGGGAATCCAAATTTACTCCTATTTGGAGAATTGCTTCATCCAAGCAGCAAGCCTAGAAAAACTCAAATCGGACTTGCTTTTCACCCAAAACCTTTTAACCTCTGTGGGGTTCATCAGTGCACAGAAATCTCAGACATACCCACAACCAGGATTATGTTCCTGGGGGCCCTACTGGATTGAGCCCTCCTAAGGCCTTACTACCCCCGGGCAAGGTTTCTTTCCTGACCCTGTACTTCAGAAGAATCATGATCAGGGATCACCTCACAGCCAGGGAGTACCTTAGTGCCCAGGGTTACATGGCCTCTTTTAGCCTTATGATTTCCCTGACCAGACTGCACATGAGGAAGCTTCAGTGGTACCTCAAGAATGTTTGGTCCAGACATTGACAGCCTCTCACAACCAAGATAAAGCTGATTTTGTGCCTCATGAAGGAATTTTGGTGGGCCCAGGCTTGCTCCCTCAGTCTGGGAATCTTCTTCAGATTCATCCCACAAGAGCAAACTCTGACAACAGATGCATCAGAAATAGCCTGGGGAGACCACTTCAGCTGCCTCCAGATGCAAGGCAGATGAGACTCCCAAGTTCACATACAAACACATAAATCTAAAAGAACGTATGGCAGTCCAAAAAGGTCCGAATGAAAGCCAGGAGTACTAGTAGTGAAGATCGACAACACCACAGTTACGTGGTACATAAACAGACAGGGGAATCACACTCTTACCTGCATTACTCCCCATCAGTGGATGTTTGGGAAACAGCACACTCCCTAGGGTTATACCTCATGACACAATACTTGCCAAGTCTACACAGCCAGCTAGCAGATCATCTCAGCAGAAGTCTGTCAGAACCCCCATGATTGGCACCCGCATGGGGAAGTATTTCTCACCATAGCCAAAAAATGGTGTGCCATTGATGGACATTTGTACCACCAAAGAAAATGCTCACTTGAAAAAGGTTTGCCGCAGGGACAAAAAAGATGGATGCTTTCTGTTTCACTTGGACAGATATTTCCTCTATGCTTTCCCACCAGTACAGCTGCCCCCTGGGTATTGCTAAAGGTAAGAGGGGCCAATGGTAAAACTAATAGCCCCAGATTGGCCCAGGCAGCACTTGCATCCTCTGCTACTCAGCCTAACCAGCATGGAACCATGGCAGCTGCCACAGAGAATGGACTCATTAACACAAGACAAGGGCAAGATTATGCACCCCAACCTGTGGACGCTGAAATTGTCAGCATGGATGATAACTTGACTTCATGGAAGGAAGTCAGCTTCTGCCAGATGTAAAAGATTCACCCCTTGGTGCAGACAAAAAGCACAAAACCCTTGTCTACCCAAGATTCCTTTCATTCTGTCTTGTTTGGTCAGACTTTTTGACAAGGGTCTGTCATTCCTTCATTAAAATCCATACTTCAGCTATTTCAGCCTACCTGCCTTCTCGGCCTCCTCACTTTTCACACACACCCTCATGAAATAGTTTGAGAGGGGTCATTCATATTAGGCCTCCCAGAAAGTGTCCAGTTCCACCCTGAGACCTCAATTTTGTCTTGGAGAAACTTATCTTCCACCCTTCGAACTGTCTTGATTCCACCCAGTTAAAATGTTTGACCTGGAAGTCTGCCCTCTTAACTGGCTGTCCCCTCAGCCAGAAGCGTTTCTGAACTTCAGGCCATCATGTGTGCGGAACCCTTCATCATCTACCACCTAGAGTGTCACTCAGGACTAATCCTTCCGTTATGCCCAAGGTTATAACAGAGACCTTGTTATATCAAATCATACATTTGCGTAATTTCTTCCCCACCCCCAAAAACAAGGGAGGGAAAGGATCTTCATACTTTGGATGTATATAGTCAGCTGTGTTACTGCGTAAGACAGGACCAATAGTGTCAGGAAATCAGGCCAGCTGTTTGTGGGCTTTACCTCTTGGGGGAAACATTTCTAAGCATACATGTCTAAATGGATCTGCCACTGTATCTCCTCCTTTTGCAGCCATCTTGATTAGAAACCCCCTGATGGCGTGAGGACATATTCCACCAGGGCTACTGCTGTCTCTACTGCGTTTCTTAAAGGAGTGCTTACAAGGGGCATTTTGGAGGCAGCAACTTGGTCTTCAGTGCATATTTTTACCAAACATCACCATTTTTCTGCCTCTTCCAAATCTAGAGCAGGATTTGCCACTTGCAGGACATCCTCACTTCTCCTCAGTCTTCCATCCTGTCTTCCTTTCAGCTTCGGGAATCATCCCACAAGTTAGGACTGCAACATTGAAACACAAAGAGTATAGTACAGTTGTGTATACTTACCTTAAATCTACCAAACTCTTTTCTCTAGATATTTCTGCCAGAAAATTAGATCTGATGTTGTCCTTTTCATTCCTCAACTGATGGGTCTCAAATCTGACCTCATATCCGGCTTGATCTCATTTACTGGGTTCTCAGATCCACCTCTCAAGCTCCTCCCTATATTGATAATGCCACAGTCACCCTGTAATACCCCAGATCTCATTTGCCACCTTATCACTGCAGAAGCAGATCCTTTTCGCAGAGCTTTTGTAATGCAGTTTTCTGTCTCATTGAGTGCAGTTTCTTGTACTTTTCTTAGTCTTTTCTGTTGTCATCACTTTATTCTCCCTCATCTTAGTTTCTCAGAGTACCTGTCGCATTAGGGTTGTAGATTATATTTTCTCTTGTTTCTTCTACCTTCAGTAGCTCTCAGTATCATTGTTGGTACTTTCTTCTTTCTTCCTACCCTTTAGAGGGGTAACTCTTTATCCTACCATTGCTGGTTGTTTTTTCAATGGACAAAAAAAAAGTTTTTGTTCTTTTCTCTCTATTTAGTAATTATGGCTGACAAACCCACTGAGTTTAAGAAATGTACTTCCTATGGACACAAGAACCCTAATTCTGATGTCCACAGGGAGAGCGTTTATTGTCTGGTTGCTTCACATTTAAACACCGAATGTTTTGTATGTGCTGGATTTAATTCTAGGGCCTTTAGCGACCAACATAACAAACTGGTCAAAAAGGGTTAACTGTCATCCTCCTGTTCTGTTTCAGGGTCTCAAACCCTCGCAAAAACACTTAAGGCCTCTTCATAGGCAAAGAAATCGAGAAAGTGGTCTCCAAAGTCTGAAAGAAATCTGATCTGACACTCTCGGATCCAAAGTGAAAGCAGTCGGATCCGACACTTATCCCCATCTAAGTCTCCAAGGACTCTGTTCCCAGGGTTTTGTCTGCATCCTGTCTCTCTCCTCGTCTCCATTCTCATTTCCTGCAAGTGACCTCGAGGAGAGAGCCTCAGCCCCCTTCCATTAATTCCAATACGAGATCCTCCAGGAGCCTTTCTGAAGCAGAAGTGGATAGGAAGATGAGAAAGTTCCTCTGAGCTCAGTTTCAGATAGGGGTTATCGCAGCTCGGTCTCCCATCGGATCTGTTAACCTTACTTCTGTTTCCCATACTGATTTCTCCTTCTCTGATCCATCCCGCAATTTTGGAGACTTCGGATCCGAAAACCTCAGGAGTGTTGTTGGAATCAAATACAGCTAGGTCTTCAACTCGTCCAGCACACATTCCTTTGGACTAGGATGAGTCTCGCAGCTGAAGCATCCGGTCCGGAGGGTTTGGTTTGACTCCAGGGTTGTCGGAGCTCTCCCTACCTCTCTGGGCTTCAGCATTGGACAGCTCGGGTGCAGCTTCTTTTCAAGGCAGGCATCCGAGCAGGGTCGGGGTATGGTGGCATCTGGAGCTTTACTGCGGATTGGCCAGCTATGGATTCTCCTGGGCCTTCCACTTTCGAGGTGGTAGATAGGGTATTTTCTCATCCGAGAGACACAACTGCTCTTTTTTCGTCTTTGGATCCTATAGCCCTACCACTGTCAGGTCCGAGTTCTGATCCCCTCAGACCTATCACACAGGAACAGCCAGGTCCTATCAAGCATCCAGACAGTCCTCCTTGAGAACTTCCCTTCTCTTCAGACACCTCTTCAGATCATCCCACTGAGGAGGTTCCCTATAAGAGAACATGCAAGAAGGCACATAGACTTCCCTCAGGAGTTTCTCACCAAAGACACTGACTTTTATGAATGGGAGGGGTCCCCAAGGTCTCCACCAGATAACATCTCCTTTGGAGACATCTTAGAAATCTAAGAAAAGTGGATGATGCTTTCGAGTCCCCTTCCCCAGAGGAGTCCGTGTTCCTAGAAGTTTTTCTGTGTGGCCTATATATGTCTTGGGTGACAACCGCAGCTGATTAACTTGTAGATTGTCTTTTGCTGGCTGTGAAAGGAACTGGATACTGTAGAATCCGTCTCCTGTCATCTTGATAAGTTCCTTGCCTCCACTAAGGACAGATCTCACTGGAGCAAGGGGGTCCATGTTGATGCCATGGTTGTGACAGCAGCCACAAAGAAAGAGCTAGCAGAGCTGCTCTGTCCATCCCCCTAACAGAGAGTCCAGGGCACTGGAAAGATTTGGGAAGCACATTTGTCTTGATAACCTTTGCATTACAGTCTCTGAAGTACTTATCATATTTCACAAGGCTGCAGAGGCATTTGACTTTAAGAACTTTCCAAACCCCTTTCTGACTGTTTCTGTGGAGGACCACAAAAAGTTATCTTCCCAGTTGGCCACTCTTCTGTCCATCTCTTATGTGTATATGAGGTTAATTTCCCATGCTGCTGAGGGTACCTCATGGTTGTCGGGTTCAGGCATAGCTGTTAGACATGCCTGTATGTGCTTGTGTGAGTTTGCAGAGCCCTTCAGGTCATCATCAGTGCTCCTTTTGATGGATCATCCTTGTTTGGCCCAACTGTTGAGGAAATGCTTTTCTGGATTGAACAGGCAGGAAATACCTTGTCTGCTGCAGGGATCCACTTTTTTACCCTCTGAGATCTTTTTCCAGGAATCATTAAGAGGAAGGAAGATGTGGTTCTAAAATTCCCAGGGACCTTTCCAAGACTCACGAAGGGATATCTTCCCCCAGAAGCAGAGGGGGGGAGTTGTAATAGAAGATGCCATCCTCGCCAGGTTTCTGAGACTCCTTTTTGGATAAATGCTTTCAGTGCTCCTGAAAGGTTGCCCAGCTGCTCATCTGTGGAGGCAGTTGGCTGACGCTTGCCTGTGCACCCATATGCCTGGGCATCAGTCATAAAAAATACTTGGGTGTGAAAAATCATATCCAGAGTTTATTTCATACCATTTTTACAAATTCCCACAAACAGAAGGAAAAGTCTCCATGAGATTCCACCCAGTCGGAGGGAGGCAGCAGCTCTAGAAATTCAAAAGGTGATGGACAAAAAAGGTTTTCAAGGGGGGGGTCCCACCAGACCAAAAAGGATTCAGAACCTACTCAAGATTTTTTTAGTACCAAAGAAAACAGGGGACCCGAGACCAGATATGGACCTCAGCAAACTGAATCAGTTTGAATGGTCACGGTTCAGTCCATTCTGCCATATCTGTGAAAGAACAATTAGATGTGCTCTGTCGATCTTCAGGACGTGTACTGTCATGTTATGGTGAATAGATGCTCCCAAAAATTCTGCTTTTAGCTGGGGGCCAGTCACTACCAGTTCAGAACCATGCCCTTTTGTCTCACTACAGCCCCAAGGGTGGTAACCAAATGTATGTCAGTGGTACCAGCTCACTTGAGACTGCTAGGATTCAGAGTGTTTCCATACCTAGACAACTGGCTCCTCACCATCCTAACCAGGCATCTCCTTGAGAATTCCAGGGACTACTTGCTGCAATTATGTCAGTCCTTATTCATCTCAGTCAACCTTTTCAAGTCACATCTTCAACCCGTTCAAGGCTTGGAGTTTTTGGATACAGTCTGTTAGATAGCCTTCATTCCACTGCACAGAGTACAGACCATCAGGTGTCAAGTGGAACAGGTCATCTCACAACCGTCTTCCCCATTCATACTAATTCTTCAGACCTTAGGGTCAATGGCAACCAACATAACCTTGGTTCCTAAGGCCCATTTTTATGTGTGCATTCTTCAATGGACTCTAGTTCAGAGGTCAGTTATTTGCTACCTCTTGTCTTCACCAGTCAAACTCACAGAAACATGAGACCACCACCTGCTTTGATGGATTCAGTTAGACAACATTTCTCAAGGCCACCCCAGTAGCCACGGTAACCATGGAAGCCTCCCAACTTGGGGGGATTATTTCTTTGGACGGATGGTCCAAGCCACATGGTCCTCAGAAGAGACCAATTCATGCATCACTGTTTTAGAGATGAGAGCAGGCCTCCTAGCAATGCAATGCAAGCCTTTCAGGATGCCCTTCCTCTTGGGATGATATGTCTGTGGTTTGGTACATCAGTAAATGGGGAAAATCCATTGTTATCCCCCTTATCAAGAGGCAATGTGTGTGTGATGTCCTCCAACCACTTTCTTATGGCAATGCATTTCCTAGAGAAATGCAGTGAGCGTGCTAATGGACAAATTCAGCAGGTCCACTGCGATGCTTCATGAGTGGTCTCTCAATCAGTTACTGGTGGAGAGGACTTTCCATCAGTGAGGTCATCCTTGTTGCATTCTGTTTGCATCGCTCCACAGCAAGTGCAGCAGGTTCTTTTCCCTAATCCCCCATTCCCCAGGTGTCACTGAGAGATGCTGTAGTCCACATTTGATCATCCAGTCTCCTTTATGCTTATCTCTGGATATCTCCAGTTCCCAAATTCCTACAGAAGGCACTTCGGTTGAAGAGTACAGTTATCCTCATTGCCCCCTTTTTTCCTCATTAAGTGGGGTGCCTCTTCTTTTGGTTTCACCTTCTGTATCCACCCTGGATGCTGGACCCCAGTCCAGACCTCCTGACTCATCCCACAGGGATGTCACCTGAACATTACAGGCCTTAAGTTGACCGCATGATTTCTCCAATTCCACTGATGGTTAGACAGTCGAAGCTTTCCTTCCAGGTCTGACAGATGACACTATTTTCCAAAAAGGCCTCTGCCAGAAAGAGCTGCGTAAGCAATTGGAAGAGATTCTCTGTTTATGCTTTCCAGAGAGAATTAGATCCTTTCACTGCCCCTACTTCTGCTGTCCTGGAATTTTTAGCACCTAATTTTCAAGAAGGAACTAGTTTCTCTACGTTCAAAGAGCAATTGGCAGCAATATCTAAATTTCATTCAGGAGAAAATGCTTCCTCTTTAGCTTCATCAAAATTGTGCAAGGCTTTCTATAAAGTTACCTTTTTGCTTAGGCCCCCAGTGAAGGACCCTACACCACCCTGGGATTTAACAGTTCTGTTGCAAGGTTTGACTCAGTCCTTTTGAACCATCGGCTAAATCTGAGTTAAAAGTTTTATCCTGGAAATCTGCCTTTCCAGTTACTGTTATGTCTGCAAGATGAGTTTCCAAACACCAGGCTCTCTCTTCAAAATCCCCATATCTGATCTTCCATAAGAAAGGGTTACCTTAAAGGCCAATCCATCCTTCTTACCTAAAGTAACCTCAGAAACAAATATTAATCAAGTAATTAATTTGCCTGTTTTCTTTCCCAACTTTGCTGGTAAAGGTGAATACATGCTTCATGTTTTGGATGTACATAGGCAGCTTTGCTTTTATCTCCATAGAACAAAAGATTTCAGAAAGGTAGATCAATTGTTTGTCTCATTCTCCCACATTAAATTGGGTAAAATCAGTTTCTAAAAGTACCTTAACCAAATGGCTGAAAGACTGCATATCCTTTGTTTATAGTCGGCGAAGTATGTCCTTACCCAGAGCCCCTAAAGCACACTCCACCAGATCCATGGCTACAGCATCTGCTTTCTGGTCTGGAACTTCTATTGAAGGCATTTGTGCAGCAGATACTTAGTCTAATGCTCATACTTTAATTGCTCATTACAAATTGGCTTTGACTTCCAGAAGCAAGGCTGTGTTTGGTTCTGCAGTACTCAGGAATATCCTTCCATGAGGGGGCCACCCAAGGTTCACGTAGCTGGGGACTTTGTCCCTTCAGTTGAGGAATGAATAAATGAAAAGGATAACATTAGATATTAAAGTTATGTACTCGCCATACGTATGCATCTCTGTTGTCCATTTTAATTTTTCCTCAACATCCCACCCTCCTTTCCCCTTCCTCTTAATTCCTGGAGTGACCTTATGGTTGTTGTTGAAACTCTCTTTCCGATTTGATTTGAGCCCCAGTAGTTGTTCTAGCATTTCCTTTTTTTTTTTTAGCCCGAGGTTTGTTCTCCTGTTGGGGTGACCAGGGAGTTATGAGTAAAAGGGGAGCTCGAGAGTTGGATCCGACAGTTTAGTAAATGCAGCCGAGCCAGATTTGAGACCATCAAATGAGGAAATATGAAAATGGACAACACACATGCATAGTTACGGCAAGTATAACTTTAATTTGCTTGTGGTGTTCTATTCACCCCAGCCTGTAATTTGTCCATATTAGGGTCAAAGGTTGCGTTAAAATCATCCTTCCCATAATAATGGTGTCCTTATTGTTCACGGTTTTCATTTTTCTTTTTTAACCCTGACCAGATTGCCATAACATCATTATTAGGCCCATAAACTTTAATCAGCCAAAATATTTGGCGCTGCTATTTTAGCTTCATAATGATCCATCTTCTGATGTTCATCGTGCATACAGCTGCAGTAATCACAGATGGGATGTTCTTCATCTCACATTGCTGCAGTCCTTACATATGGGTAGTCCGCTGTCCTCGGTCGGCCCGAATATCAAAGTATTAGGCTGACGTCGGTCAAGGCGCTTAAGACTGACATCAGGACGTCAGGGTACAAATGCGCATGACCGACGTCATATCCTCAGTCTTTTTTGCCGCATGGTCCGATGCAGAAGCAGCGTTGCAAGTGCCGTTAGGCGTTCTGAAATTTTTCGAATTCGGAGTTTCAGACCGAGTCAAAGTTGGCTAAGTACCCCGTTGGGGAATATTTTAGGTTTTTCTTGCCTCAGTGGTTTACCGGATGTCAGAAAAAGTGAATAACTGTATTTCTTGTGGGAAGCAGATACCGCATAGGGATTATCATACCTTGTGTATTCCTTGTTTGGGGCCTGAGCACGACGTTGTTGGGTGTCGCTTTTGTGCTAGGTTCAATAAGCGCACTATTAAGCGAAGGTTAGATTGTGCTAGGTTGGTCTTCGGGAAGCGGTGCAATTATAATATGCCGTCGGATTCTCCGACGCCCGCTTCTTCGAAGAAGCGCAAAGACAAAGCAGCTAAACCCAGGCAAGAAGAGTCGTCTGTACCGGACGCCGGTTCTTTAGAGGCGTCAGTGGAACCGGTGGTTCCGCCGGAGACTTCTCTGGAGTCCCAGGGGGAGACTTTGATATTGCAGGATGTGGCCTCTCAGGAGGCAGGTCAGGCTGAAGGGGCTTCTCAGGTTACTGTACTCCCCTCCCTTCCTAGGGTGGTTAGGCCCTCTCCTTCTGTTTCCAAGGCTTCTCCCAGAGGCAGGCCAGGTTTAGCTTCTGTTGGTGTCACTCCTAGTTCATCAGGATCTGTGCCCAAGAAGCACATGCTTAAAATGGCAGAAGATTTAATTACTTTGATTAGAGGTTCTTTGCCCCCTCCTGATAAAAGGCTTAGGGTGGAACCAGAGTTGGGGAGTTTTGAGCAGGCTTCGGATGTTTCAGAGTCTTCGGCTGAAGACTTGCAGGAGTACTCTCCTTATTCTGATTCTGATGCAGATGATTCGACTCCTTCTGCTTCTCCTCCAGAGGATTTTTCTTTTTCAGAGACTCTTCATTCCATGAGGGAACATTTTAAGTGGGAAGGTCAGGACTTCTCTGATTACAGGAAAAGGCTTAGGGAATTTTTGCTTTTAGCCCAGCATAGGCCCTTGGCTATACCCCCTGTTCTGGATGTTGTGGAAGATGTGTTTACAGAGGCTTCACTTAATCCTGATTCTTTGCCTCCTGCTCCTGTTAAACCGGATAGGTATTACAGGGTGCCTGAGGCTCATAAATATCTTTATAAGAGTCCTAGGGCGGACCCAGAAACTGTTAGTCAGGGACCTAAGTGTGTCAAGGCCTCTGTTGTAAAAAATCCGGTTCCTCCAGATAAAGAGGCCAGAGCTTTGGATAGATGGGGAAAGAAAGTCTATACTTCTTCCACCTTAGCTATGAGGGCTTTGAATTGCCAGTTTCACATGTTGAAATATCAAAACTATCTTCTTTCTCAATTGAAGTCTAAGGTAGATGCTCTGGCGGAAGGCATTGAGTGTAAAGAATTACAAGATTTGGTGCATGTCTCTGAACAGGTGGGTAAGCATTCTTTACAATGTGGTTTTGATGCTGTACAGGCCTCGTCTAGGGTGGCTGCCACTGGTTCAGTTCTTCGCAGGCACGCCTGGCTGAGGGATCAGAATTTATCTGACAATGTTAAGACAAGGATTTTGGATGCTCCTTTACAGTCTGATGTGTTGTTTGGTTCACCTGTGGAGTCAGTCTTGAAGAAAATGGAAGACAAGGCTAAATCTATGCAGGCTGTTAAAGATTTTTGCAAGTTCAGCCTCCAAGTTTAGTAGGAATTGGCCTGCTAAGGGGTGGACGTATCCTTCTTATGATTCTCAGTCTAGGGGTAGATCTAGACGTGGTAGGGCAGAGCTCAGAGTTCCTTCAGACCTAGAACGGGAGTTCACCTGCACAGTCTTCGGGTGAGGGCAGGGGCCAGTCCTTTCGTAAACAGGCCCAATGACCTACCTTTTCAGCTGCCAGATCCTTCTTGCCTGGCAGCACCTTTGGGAGGAAGGTTGGCACTCTTCAAGGAAAATTGGAGTTTGATTACTCAAGACAGATGGGTATTGGATATCATACACCAAGGTTACAAGTTTTATTTCCATACCTTGCCTCCTTTCAAAGGCATGCCAGACGTTCCTCCTCAGCAAAGACTAGAGGCTCACAAACAAATTTCTCTGCTACTTCAAATAGGGGCCATACAACCGGTCCCTCTACCAGAAGTGGGCCTAGGATTTTATTCTCGCCTGTTCCTAGTACCAAAGAAGGGGAACACGTGGAGACCAATTTTGGATTTATCTATCCTCAACACATATCTGGACATTCCCAAGTTCAAAATGTTGACGTTACAACAGCTTTTACCTCTGCTGGGCAAAGATCACTGGATGGTGACTCTGGATCTCAAGGAGGCTTACCTTCATGTTCCTATCAGGCTCAGTTGCAGGAAGTATCTGCGTTTTCGGGCTGGGACTTCTCATTATCAGTTCTCTGCATTGCCCTTTGGCTTATCTACTGCGCCCAGAGTGTTCACGAAAGTTCTGGCTCCAGTGATAGCTTTCTTCAGGCTAAGAGGAATACAGATCTATCCTTATTTGGACGATTGCCTGATTCTGGCCCAAGAAAAGGACGAACTTCTTTATCATTTACAATATGTGATAGCAGTGCTAAGATGCCTGGGGTATTCTGTGAACGAAATAAAGTCCAGTCTAGTACCCTCTCAGGACATGTGCTTTCTGGGTGTGAGACTGAATACAGCATCCCAGATGGCCTTTTTGACCCCGGACAAACAAAAGAATCTTTCTCTTTACTTCCATCAATTGTCTCATCAGTCCAGGCTGACTGCAAGGACAGTCCTTCAAGCCTTGGGGTTCATGGCATCTTGTATTAGGTTCATAGGTTCATACTAGGCTATCTGCCCAAGGGCATTTATAAGCCTAGCCCATAGTTATGTGGCTTTCGCCACCCCTTTAGTTTGAATAAAAACTATGCCTATCATTTTTCTGTGCCTCTGTCAAGCAGTGACACTGAAGTAATCCCTGGGGTATATCTGCGATCTCCCATCCATTGGTCAAGATTCCTCTTGAACAAGGCCAGCGAGGTGCTCTGCCTCACATGTACCGGGATTTTGTTCCACAGCATAGGGAGTCTCTGGGTGATGAATCTGTCCCTCCAGCACGTTCTATTTATAACCGTGTCAAGGTTTAAGTCTCCCGCCTTGTGGTTCTGAGGGATCTAGATTTTTGAGGTGAAGCATATTCATCAAATCTGGGTTTGACATGGCCTTATATGTCAGGCACAGGTCACCTCTGAGCAAGCGGTATGAGACTGAATAAAGCTGGAGTTCTTTCAGTCGGGCAGCATAAGACATATTTTTGAGACCCTTTATCCTTTTGGTGAGGAACTTTTGGGGCCTTTCAAGCTGCATCAGGTGTCTGGTCAGATACATTCCGAACGGGCATTGTACTCAATCATAGGTCTAATGAGTGATGAGTACAGGGGACGATGACCTCCCTTGATCTAGATGTGAATCCCTTCATGATCAGGTGGGCGATATAGAAGGTTTTCCTAACTACTTTAGCAACATGAGTGTCAAACGAAGACTACTGTCAACTTGGGTCCCCAGATCCCTGATGACTTTTTCTGTGCTCAGTGGATTGTCACCTATATGGTAGCTAGGGGTAACCTTGTTTTTCCCGAAGGGTATGACTATGCATTTTTTGGCGTTTAACTTCAGGCCATGGCTCTGGCACCAGTTATCCGTTTCTGTGAGGCCCTTCTGGAGGATATCTGTGTCAGATGTGTTTTCGACTATGGCGCCCAGTTTGCAGTCATCTGCAAACTTTGTCAGCCATAACCCTCCTGTGTTTGCTTGTACTTCAGAAAAGTAGATGCCGAACAAGAGTGGACCCAGGACTGAGCCCTGTGAGACACCACTTGTGACAGGCTTTGAGTCTGACATGGCTCCAGCAACTCTGACCCTGTGGGTTCTGTCGCTTAGCCAGTTTGCAACCCATCTTGTGATGTATGGGTTTACATTCAAGCTGATGAGTTTTTCGATGATACCTGAGTGGGGTATTGTGTCAAAGGCCTTTGCCAGGTCGAGGTAGGCTGTATGGACTGCCTTTCCTCATCAATGGCCTTGGTGACTGTCTCGAAAAGTCAACCAAGTTTAAGAGGCAGGATCTGCCTTTGACAAAGCCAAACTGGGTTGGATCCAAAGTCTGCAAGTTCCCTATGTCTTTATTTATGAGTTCCATTATGATCCTCTCCATGGCTTTGCAGATAAGGCTTGTCAAGCTAATGGGGCGGTAATTTCCGGGGTCTGTGGAGGCACCGCCCTTATGAAGTGGGACCACAGTCGCAAGGCGCCACTCCTTGGGTGCGTATCCTGAGGTGAGGCTAAGATTAAACAGCTGTCCTAACTGTGGGTTTAATTCCTCGTTGAGTTCATGAAGCACACAGCGGGACACCATCCGTCCCATGGATGCTGTGTTTTTGCCTTAGTGAGGCCAGTTCTCACCTGGGCGTTGGAGATGTTGGGGGGCTACAATCCTCTGGAATAGATATCTCTCCTTTTGGGGGGGGGGGAGAAGTTTGCACTGAACCTGTCAGCCAGTATGTTAGCAATGTGTGTAGGTTCAGTAATTTTCACATCATTTTGAACTAATTCTGAGCATATCTGGGAGTTTCCTCCTAGGTTTCTAACATAGCTAAAGAAGGCCTTATGATTGTCTTTAGAGTCCTTGGCATTTTTCTCTCAAAATTTGCCTTGGATGATTTTATGAGAGCTCTTAGTTTTTTACTTATAATGATCAAAGGTGTCTTACCTTTCAAGGATTTTGCTCTATCTTGTAGTAGCTTCCTCCTTTTGTTGTAGAGCTTGTTTATGGCTGGGTTCCACCAGACTGGACGCTTGCCTTTGGTACAGAGAGTCTTAGTTTTGTTTGGGATTGCCTGATCCATGCAGTCCTGTAGGTGCTGGTAGAAGGCATTTGTAAGTGATTCAGCGGTTTGAGTAATGTTTACCACTGGCTCAGGGGCCTTAAAGGAGACCACACTAGTTTTTAGAAGTGTGAAATCGGCTTTTGAGAAGTTTTTCACTGTGGTCTTTTTTGTTTCAGGTGGGCGCGGGATGAGGACCTCCAGCGAGATTAGTTTATGATCTGATCTCACCAGTGAGGGGTATACTTCCGGTGTTGAACATTTTGATCCCATGTTCGTGATGATGAGATCAAGTATGTTTTCACCTCTTGTGGGGATGGTGACTAGTTGTTCCATGGCATTTGAGTTTATGAACTCCAGGAATCTTTGGGTTAGAGTGTTCGGGCTTGAGTAGTGTTACCAGTCTATATTAGGGTAGTTGAAGTCACCTAGTATGATGGTGTTTGGAGATACATTTATCCTCCAATGTTTTCAGGAAGGCCATGTGAGGTTCCTGAGTTTGAGAGGGTGGCCTGTAACATGCTACAAATTGCAGAGCAGTCTTGCCTATGGTTAATTGCACCTGGATGGTCTCCGATGCATCGTGCGTTGCCACCAACCTTGAGGTGTGGGTGTCCTTTATGAATATGGACACCCTCCTTTCTTGGTGTTGTCCGGATTTTGGGGCGGACGTATGATATGAGGTGAAACCTGTCAGTGCTTGGGTGCTCCCAGGAGCCTTGAACCAGGTATCTGTCACAGCACAGACATCGAAGTTCTCCATATTGAGAATGGCCTCGAGTCGTGCATCTTGAGATTGAGACTTCTGGCATTGAGCAGCATTACCCTTAGTTTTTCCTTTTTGGTGTTCTAGGGTGGTAGGTTTAGAATTTGAGCCTTGCCTAAAAAGGCACTATGGGGTGGCAAGAGCCTTTGCCAATATCCGAAGCCCAGGGGTGACAGGTGCAAGCCGCCCTCATAAGCAGCGTGGCTTGTCCAGCATGTCATTCCAGGCAGACAGACATTGGATCCCCTTTGAATGACACCAGAATTTAAGCCAATTATTAAAGCTGATCATCTTATCACTGTATTGTGGCATCATTCTAGGTGAAGGTAGGATACTGCTCAAGGTCAGGGTCATACCTGCCTGGGCTACATAATCAGAGAGCTCCTCGACGTCCCTTTTCATGTAGTCCAAGGAGGTACGTCTCAGGTCGTTGACACCAGCGTGGACAATGACTGAGTCGTACTTGTACCTGCTGTTCTGGTGCTTCCCAATGCCAAACTGCATATGAGGAAGCTACAATGGTATCTCAAAAATGTATGGACACAGCACTGCCAAGATATGGACACTGTCATTCAGATAATACCTTGCATTCAAAAGGAGTTTTTGTGGTGGGCTCAGGAATGTCACCTAAACAAGGGACTCTCTGTGACCCGACCAGAGGCGAGTCAGATTCTAACGACAGATGCCTCAGACAAAGCTTGGGGAGCTCATCTAAATGGAAAGTGGGTACAAGACACGTGGCCTGCCAGACTTCAACATCTACATATCAATTTGAAGGAGATGTTAGCAGTCCAATTTGCATTAATAGCTTTCAAGGATTTACTTCTTCCAGGGCAGGTGTTGGTTCTAACAGACAACACAACTGTCATGTGGTACATCAACAAGCAAGGGGAACGATTCTTATCCTCTATGCAGACAAGCAATGATTTTGTGGGAGACTGCTCTCAGTTTACAGCTGAATCTTCAGGCAAGGTTTCTGCCGAGCACAGAACCCCTTAGCAGATGTGTTGAGCAGACAAATTATGGATCCCCACGAGTGGAAATTGGATCCTCATGTATTTCAGAAATTGACAGTGTTATGGGGAACTCCAGACATAGATCTGTTCGCTTCTCCACTAAACTACCAGCTGCCAAAGTTTTGCACAAAAGGTTTCATCCCACAGCTTGGAAAGTGGATGCTCTTTCATTCAACTGGAGCAATCTTCATGTGTATGCCTTTCCACCTCTGCCTCTCCTCCCAAAGGTACTCCTGAAGGTCAGACAGGACAAGCCAAAGATGATTTTAATAGCTCCAGATTGGCCTCGACAGCACTGGTACCCATTACTGAGAAGTCTGGTACGGGAGCCTCCATGGCCTTTGCCTTCGATTCCACACCTGCTGTCTCAGGAGAACAGTCATTTACTCAATGTCAAACTTCACTCTCTACATCTAACAGCCTGGCATATTCTGTTTTAAACCCTGGAGGGTCTCAGCTTCCACAGCAAGTTTTGAATGTTATTTTGGAGGCCAGAAGGCCTAGTACAAGGAAAGTGCACGCAGATAAATGGAAGAGATTTTTGTTTTGGAGTACAGCAAAGGAATTTGATGTTTCTAAGCCTAATTTAAGTGTGGCTCTTCAATATCTTACTGAGTTACTGGACAAAGGTTTGTCCTTCTCTTCTATTAAGGTTCATGCTGCAGCAATTTCTGCTCACTATGACTGTGACCCACCATTGTTTTCTCATCCTCTGTTTAAGCAATTCCTTAGAGGGGCAAAGAATATAAGACCCCCACGTAGAGCTCCTACTCCTGCTTGGGATCTCAATTTTGTGTTGGAGAAACTCACTCTACAACCTTTTGAGCCTGCAGCTACTGCCGAGTTGAAATATTTATCATGGAAGACTGCTTTTTGTTGGCCATTACCTCTGCGAGAAGGGTTTCTGAATTACAGGCCCTTATGGCGGTTGAGCCTTTCTTAATTTTCCATAAGGATAGGGTATCTTTGCGTACTAATCCTTCCTTTATGCCTAAAGTGGTTTCTAGTGTGGCTTTAAACCAAACTATTCATTTGCCTACTTTTTATGCAAACCCCCAAAATAAAGGGGAAAAGATTTTGCACACTTTGGATATACACAGGCAGTTGCGATATTATTTGAGCAGAACTAAAGGGTTCAGGCAGTCTCAGCAGTTATTTGTTTCATTTGCTTTGGGTTCTCAGGGCAAGCCTGTGTCAAAACAAACTATTTCTAAGTGGATTGGGTTTTGTATTGCTTTCTGTTATTCCCATCATGGTAAGGAGGTTCCAGCTGGGATTAGGCCTCATTCCACTAGGGCTACTGCCACTTCTACAGCTTTTTTAAGGAGGGTGGCCACTAAAGATATTTTGGAGGCAGCTACTTGGAGTTCAGTGCATACTTTCTCTAAGCACTACCACCTTCCACTTTACTCTAAATCTAGGGCTGATTTTGCCACTGCAATTTTACAGGGCATTTTGGCAGCTCCTAATGCTTTATAGTTTTGCCATCCTCCCTTACCTCTGCTTTGGGATTCTACCCATATGTAAGGACTGCAGCAATGTGAGATGAAGAACATAGCACAGTTTTGTACCTACCATAAATGTAGATGTTCGAAGATCCACATTGCTGCAGTCCAATTTACCCTCCCTCCTTCCCCTCTGTGGTTAGAGGCGGTTGTGTGGTTTGGGTTGTGAATATTGTGGATATTGTATATATTGTACATATGATTAGTGCAAGGGTGGTTGGTTGTTTTTTGCTGTCTTTTGGGTTTGACCTTTCCTTTTAGGGTCTTCTGACATCTGGGGCAAGAAAAGACTGAGGATATGACGTCAGTCATGCGCATTTGTACCCTGACGTCCTGATGTCAGTCTTAAGCGCCTTGACCGACGTCAGCCTAATACTTTGATATTCGGGCCGACCGAGTACAGCGGACTACCCATATGTAAGGACTGCAGCAATGTGGATCTTCGAACATCTACATTTATGGTAGGTACAAAACTGTACTTTTTCAGCCGTCAGGCGGTCCCTCGGTCGGCCGAATTCCAAAGTCTTGGTCCGGCGTCGGTTGTCGTCGCTTACTCTTCTGACATCAGTGAGGCCTGAGTATATAAGACACAGCCGACGCCATGTTCTTCAGTCTTTTGCCGCGGTGCCCGAGCAGAAGCAGTTCGCAAGTGCCGGTCGGCCAGCTCCTGAATTACAAAAATTGGAAACCAAGTCTTCATTAAAGCTAAGTACCCGTTGAAACTTTTCTTGCCTCAGACCGATGTCAGAAAAAGTTAATAATTGTATTTCTTGTGGGAAGCAAATACCGCATAAGGATTTCCATTCCCTTTGCATACCTTGTTTGGGCCCAGACCACGACGTCTCGGGCTGTCGCTTTTGCGCTACCTTCAATAAACGCACTATTAAGCATCAGGCGGAGTTCGCCCAACACTACTTTGGTAAAGCTTTTGATTATAAAATGTCGTCGGACACTCCGACTACCACTTTGCCCAAAAAACGCAAGGAAAAGGACCGACATGCGAGGCCCGCGGTCCCCGCCGACACCACGCCAAAACAGGCTACACGTGGTCCGGTTCTCAGCGAGACGCCTTTGCAGTCCCTGACTACCGACGACACTCCTTTGGCGGTGTCTTCTGTACCCGAGACTGCTGGGTCCTCGGCCCTTTCCCAGGCTACTACCGAAGCCCCTGCTTATGTAGAGCCTATTAATGTGGACAGGTCCACTTCCACCCATGGTGTATTTAGGCCCTCATCTTCTTTTTCAATTAAGGCCTTTACTAAATCCAAAGCAGCCAGGCATCCCACGAGACCTGTTGCACAGGGCCCATCTTCAGGAACCATGCCTAAAAAACAGATGCTAAAGATGGCTGAGGATTTAATTACTCTTATCAGAGGTTCTCATCCCCCTCCTGACAAGAGACCCAGAGTGGAGGAAGATTCTCCCTCTTCTGATCAGGGATCCATTTTATCAGAACATTCTGATGCAGAGGAACACTCTTATTCTCCTTTTGAGGATTCGGATGCAGAACAGTCCATTCCTTCGGTATCCCCTCCTGAGGATTTTTCCTTTGGGGAAACCTTGCACACCTTGAGGGAACACTTCCATTGGGAAGGCCAAGACTTTTCAGATTCCAAGAAAAGACTTAGGGAATTTCTGTAGTTACCCCAACACAGACCTCTGGCTATACCCCCTGTTTTGGACATACTGGATTATGTCTATTCGGAGGCTTGTCTTAACCCTGATTCTCTGCCTCCTGCACCAGTCAAACCTGATAGGTATTACAGAGTACCCAGCTCTCACCAATTTCTCTTCAAAAGCCATAATGCTGACCCTGAAACCATTTCACAAGGCCCCAAGGGATTGAAGGCCTCCACTGCTAAGAATCCACTTCCTGCAGAAAGGGAATCCAGATCTTTAGAAAGGTGGGGTAAAAAGGTATATACCTCGGCCACCCTAGCCATGAGGGCCTTAAATTGTCAGTTTCATATGATTAAATATCAACAGTACCTGTTATCACAATTAAGGAACAAAATGTCTCAACCTGAACAACCAGATTTAAAAGAGTTACAGGATATGATGCATAGTGCAGAGCAAGTGGGTAAACACACCTTACAATGTGGTTATGATGCCCTGGAGGCCTCCAGTAGAGCGGCTGCTACAGGATCAGTCATTCGCAGACATGCCTGGCTTAGGGAACAAAATTTGCCTGATCATGTGAAAGCTAAACTTCTAGATGCTCCTTTACAAAAGGATGTACTATTTGGTACTAATGCTGAGGAGATACTACGGAAAATGGAAGAAAAAGCCAAATCTATGCAAACTGCCAAAGCTTTCTTACAGGTCCAACCACCACGTTTTAGCAGAAATTGGCCTTCAAAAAACTGGTCCTTTCCAGCCACTGACAAGCCCCAAAGAGGTAGATACAGATGCACAAGGGGCAGAGGGCAATCACAAGAATCATATAGAGGCAGACAATGGCAAACTCCAGCACCAAGAGGTGGTGAAGACAGTGCACAACAATACAGGAAGCAAACCCAATGACTCCCTCATTTCCATGCCAAGCAGGTCTCAGCTGGCAGCACCTTTGGGAGGGAAACTAGCATTATTTGCAAGCAATTGGCATATTGTCACAACAGACAAATGGATTTTGGACATTATAAACAGAGGCTACAAATTTCAATTTCACACTCTTCCAAAAATGAGAGGCATGCCAAACCTGCCACAAAATCAAAGGGTAGAGGCACAACTGCAAATTTCAAAGCTCATAAACATGAGAGCTATTCAAAAGGTACCTACGCACCAACAAGGTCAAGGTTTTTATTCAAGACTTTTTCTGGTACCAAGGAAAGGAACCGACTGGAGACCCATTTTGGACTTATCCATCCTAAACACATTTCTACTCGTACCAAAATTCAAGACGCTCACATTACAGCAACTTCTTCCCATGCTGGGCAAGGAGATTTGGCTGGTAACATTGGACCTCAAGGAGGCATACCTGCATGTCCCAATCAGACAAAGCTGCAGAAGATACCTCAGATTTCTTGCAGGTTCAATCCACTATCAATTCTCTGCATTGCCCTTTGGCTTATCTACTGCGCCCAGAGTATTCACAAAGTGCCTGGCATCAGTGATTGCCTACTGCAGACTTCAAGGGATACAAATTTACCCTTATCTGGACGACTGCCTAATCCAAGCGGACAGCAAACACTTCTGGAACATCTGGCATATGTGACACGGTTACTGCTTTCTCTAGGATATACAATCAACAAAGAGAAATCAAGGCTAACACCATCTCAGAAAATAACCTTCCTGGGTGCCAACTTGGACACAAACACCCAGATGGCATATCTTACGCCAGAAAAACAGGGGCAACTATCTCAGTACTTCAAAATACTAGCAAAAAGTACCAGGCTTACTGCAAGGAAAATCCTGCAGGCTCTGGGATTCATGGCATCTTGCATTCTTCTAATCCCATGTGCAAAGCTGCATATGAGGAAACTTCAATGGTACCTAAAAAATCTATGGTCTCAACAGTCACAGTTTGGAAACAATTATACCAATAATTCCATGTTTACAAAAGGAATTTCTATGGTGGGCCCAAGCATGTCAAGTAAACACAGGCCTTCCATTCTGCAAGCCTCAAGCAAAACAAGTCATAACCACAGACGCCTCAGATTACGCCTGGGGGGTGGCACATGAAGGACAGGTGCATTCAGGGCAGATGGTCCCAAAAGGAAAAGCACCTGCACATTAATCAAAAAGAAATGCTAGCAGTAATAAATGCAATTACAGCTTTCAAGGACTTCCTGCATCCAGGACAATTACTGATAAGAACAGACAACACCACAGTAATGTGGTACATAAACAAACAAGGAGGAACACATTCATACCCCTTGTGTAGACTAGCCATGACTCTTTCGAACTTGGCTCTGGAAAGACAAATCGAACTTCAAGCACAGTACTTGCCAGGATTGGAAAACACACTGGCAGACAATCTAAGCAGAAATTTGACAGATCCACACGAATGGAAGTTACATCCTCAGGTGTTTACAGAAATAATCCAAGCGTGGGGGAGGGCCGGACATAGATCTTTTTGCCTCCCACAGGAACCATCAGTTGGAAAAGTTTTGTTCAAGGACCTTTCATCCAAAGGCCTGGAGAGTGGACGCACTTTCATTCAGTTGGACAGCATGGACAGTTTGCGCATTCCCATCTCTGCCTCTTCTGCCCAAGGTGCTTTTGAAAGCAAGAACAGACTAACCGAGGATGATACTGTTTGCTCCAGATTGGCCAAGGCAACACTGGTATCCACTCCTGAGGAGCCTAACACATTCTCCTCCCTGGTCCCTGCCTCTAATGCCTCTTCTGCTGACTCAACACAGCTACAAAACTCTTCACAGTCAGCTGAAAACACTCAATCTCGCTGCATGGAAAATTCCTTAACACAACAACAGACCCTACTTTCCAAGGAGGTGCAGGATGTCATTTTGGAGGCCAGAAGGCCATCTACTAGAAAAGCTTACTCCGCAAAATGGAAGCGGTTTTGCTCTTGGAATGAGAAAAGAGGCCAGGACCCTAGAAAACTGAACTTGCCTCAGGTTTTACAGTATCTAGCTGAGCTGCTGAACAGTGGACTTTCATTTTCTTCCATAAAAATACATGCCTCAGCCATTTCTGCAGAATTCAACACGGATCCCCCTTTATTTTCTCACCCACTCTTACGACAGTTCCTCAGAGGGGCTAAGAATATAAGACCTCCAAGGAAGCAACCAATACCAGCCTGGGACCTTAATTACATACTAGAAAAATTAACATTGCCTCCTTTTGAACCAGCTGCCTCAACAGATTTGCAATATTTGTCCTGGAAAACAGCCTTCCTTCTGGCCATCACTTCAGCTCATAGGGTTTCTGAACTACAGGCCCTCATGGCGGTGCAGCCCTTCCTCATTTTCCATCAGGACAGGGTTTCCCTTCATACCAACCCATCATTTATGCCAAAAGTGGTATCCAGGGTAGCCTTAAATCAAGCCATACACCTCCCTTCCTTTTTATCCCAATCCTCAAAACAAAGGGGAAAGGCTGCTACACTCTTTAGACATCCATAGGCAGCTACGTTTTTATTTGGACAGAACAAAGTCCTTCAGGAAATCAGAACAACTTTTTGTGTCCTATGCTGTTGGGGCTCAAGGGAAACCAGTTACAAAACAGACTATTTCCAAGTGGATTGGCCACTACATACGGTTTTGTTATTCCTATCATGGGAAATCTGTTCCTACAGGTATCAGATCACACTCCACCAGGGCCACAGCCACCTCTACAGCCTTCCTCAGAGGTGTTCCTACCAAAGATATTTTGGAGGCAGCCACTTGGAGTTCTGTACATACCTTCACAAAACACTACCACCTGCCTTTATATTCCAGAACAAGAGCAGGCTTTGCCACTGCTGTTTTGCAGGGCATTCTAGCTCAACCCAGTTCCTCCTAGTACCTACCACCCTATGCATAGCTTTGGGACTCTACCCATCTGTGATTACTGCAGCTGTATGCACGATGAACATAGTACAGTTTTGTACCTACCATAAATGTAGATGTTCGAGTGCTAATACAGCTGCAGTACAGGTTTCCCTCCCTCCTTCCCCACTTGGTAAAGGCATGGGGCCTTACAACCTCTTCATACTACCTCACTGGGTTATCCTGCTATGTTTTATTTGCTTGCTTACACTGTTTTTGGATTACATTGCATTGCTTGTATATGTAGATAAGCATTATTTATGTATTGCCTTCCTTTTTATTTATGTATTGCCTTCCTTTTGGGGGCACCTGACATCTGGGGCAAGAAAGACTGAAGAACATGGCGTCGGCTGTGTCTTATATACTCAGGCCTCACTGACGTCAGAAGAGTAAGCGACGACAACCGACGCAGGACCAAGACTTTTGAATTCGGCCGACCGAGGGACCGCCTGACGGCTGAAAACCCATCTGTGATTACTGCAGCTGTATTAGCACTCGAACATCTACATTTATGGTAGGTACAAAACTGTACTTTATGGTCTATGTGAAAGAATTCCATGACTCTACTAAATTCTTGAGCTTATTTGATTTTCAGTTTATTTTCCTGTAAAAGTACAATGTGTGGTTTGTTTGGCTAGCAGTGTGGTTACTGTCTTAGCTTTATAATATGTAGAAATCCCTCCATAATGTGATAATCAGGTGTATATGAGTTCTCAGTACATAACTTGTTGCCCTAGTACTAATAATGATAAAGATTTAACTAAAACTAACCACATGATTTAATAAAAGGAGAAGATGTGTATTAGACAGCTAACGGTATTAAAACTATATGTCTGAAGTATGTATTTGCATCACCTAGGTCAAGCTTTACTAGGTGTTCTCAACAAGTCTAGAATAAGTAAACAGAAGCTGGTAAGAGAAGGTTAATCACACTCCCTGACCTAGCGTAGTCTTAAACATGTTTCTTCAGCACTGGCTATATTCCAGTGAATTACAATTACCTTATAATACTCCTATACATTCTTATTCTGAGTGTTATTTTCTTTAGGTTTTATGACCACCCTTATTTTCCAAGAATAGGCAAATTATCCATGTTATAGTCAGCTGTGGCATTATCAGATTGATGTAGTATAATTTATACACATCCATTCACAAAAAAATTAAGAAGGCAAGGGCCCTTCTCCAAGGGACCTGGCATTCAAACAAAAGATGTTCACCCAATACATTAGTTAAGAAAGGAAAAGGGTATGTTATTACCTTATCCCCTTGTCACATGTCCATAAGTGTGTTAGATAAAAGAAAAGAGAGATTGAAGGTTAGTATCACAGGTATCCACTTACACATGTACAGTGGATCTTGTACCTTCAAGTCCATCCCCTATGTATCCTCTTATTGATTGCTCTACAATGTATTCAAAACACTAATAGCTGTCTAGTTATTCTATCATTAAATTACTTTTACCTTATTTGGTTAAAGTTAGAGCAATAATTAGGAAAATTTGCTTTAGTGTCCCTTTATTTTGTTCATTTGTAGCAGATGAGGAAATGATCCTGCTGGTGTTTATTTCTTGCAGTTGTTCTGGAGACAGATCTGGTCCATTAAAATCCCTGGCTAAGTCTGTCTGTGTCTAGTCATGAATTGGAGTCACCAGTGGTGCAAACAGTTTAAAGCTAGCCCCTGCAGGGCTAGCTGTCTTGGATACGAGTTTATCTGTATCCTTATGTTTGCCAGAGATTTAATTATTGCCTCAGTATTTGGTGTGTCTGTCACTTCTTTTGAAGTACGTAGATGACGTTTTAGCGATGTCTGCAAAAATTTGCACAGGATGAGTTGTTTCCTAGTCACGAAGAAAGCCTTCAGCTTGTATGAGCTGAAAAACATGAAAAGTCTTGATTTCCTTTCACCAGCTGTAAAATCAGTAAGTATCTTAAAGTGATGCAAACACCTAGCTCACAAGCCCATGTTAGTGGGGGGAGCTTTCATTTTTGCAAAATGTGCCGCCCATAGTCAGGGACCATTTTTACTAGGTGACCAGCAAGTTTCAAGTTATTACCTAGTTCTTTGGCTTTATGCAAGATCCTCTCGTTGTCATTGGCATCCAGGCACTTAAAGATTAAATGTCTTGGGTAAATAGTATTTTTTGTTTGCATGTTTCGTACTCGTTCTGTAACTGGTGCAGCAGTCTCGCGCAACAATTGTTTCAATTCTTGCTGGGTAAAAAGCAGAGACTCTGTAGCTTCCATACATTCAGGCAATCCCAGCACTCCTTAAGATTATTCCATCACGGTCTACTTATACCTCTTCTACTTTGACTGCAGTTTGCTCCACACAGGCTTGATCTATTATTTTAGTATGAGTGCAAACAGTTAGTCATTGTTCTTAGATTTCTTCTTGCTGTGCTTGCATTGTAAGCTGGATATTGGCTAGGAATTAGTCATGTTTCATGTCTGTTTCTTTAAACTGGGACACATCCAATGTGGTTTGGTGCAAGAGCAAAATAATTGTTTCTAGGGCCTGTCTGATGGTTTTAATATCTTCTTGCACAGTTCCTGCACCTTCCATCATTATCTGTCGAATAGAAAAGTTAACTCAAGTTGTGAGAACGTGAACCTTTAGTAGTGCTGCTTGATAACTGAAAATGTTTTGGATTCGTTTGCCGATATATTCTCTGGTATTTTACATACAACAGGCATCAAGTCGGGGATTTGAAGTATCACAGTAAAATAGAATTATCAGTCACACACAGAAGAGTTGAGAGTTGAGCCATCTTGCTAGAGTGCTGTAATTGAGAAGTGTCAGTGTATGGGTGAAAGGCAAGCCAGCAGAGCAGCAAATGACTGCCTTAAATAAAAATAAGGGGGGGGGGTAGAGGCAGTATAAATAAGATAATGGAAAGCATATAAGCAACAAGGAATACGATTGGTTAAAAATGTTTTTGCCTGAAAGTTAGTGGAGGAAGTGCATCAAATTATGAACTCAGTGATGCAGAGGAAAGAGTCCTGCACCTATGTCATATGGTACATGGCAAGAAACCAGGAAAAGTTCAGCAAAGATACTAGCAGAAGTGAGAGGTCTGCTAGTGCGCTTGAAAAAAGAAAGAAAGAGAAGTTGGGTAACTACATTGCAGAGAAAAACAGGGTGAAAGAACAACTCATTGGAGTTTAGTATTTGGACTTATTTGGATCTCATTCAATGATTCAGTTCTCTGTAGTTCAGCTTAACAGAAAATTACTGCATACATTTAGAAACTGACTTTTATTGGTGGTGTATTCTGTGAATGTGAGATAAACCACTGCCACCACAAATATAAAATATGTTCTGTACATTAACTGCTGCCTTTGTGGGGGGATTTCTTCATTGCTTGTGTGTTATTCCCCCTTGCCTTAGAATAGTGTCCTGTTTTCTTGTTCTAAAATGTACTTAGTTGCTTTGACTTTCTAATATTGTTTCTACTTCACACCCTATACACCATTTTATTTTGAACTGTTCTGTCCTATATCCATGTCAAAGCTGTGTGTCCAGAACTACATAGACGAAGTTTTGAAATTGCGTAAAGGTAAAAATATGTTTGAAACAAAAAATGATCCAAGGGTGTTGTGAATAATTGATCAAGCTAAATATTTCTAGTGATATGTTCTTAAAAGGTAAAAATCTAAACTTTGTAGGTTTTGGATACTGATTTAATACACATGCAGCTGTTTGTTTTTCATAAGACTGTATCTGTGTGTGATTGTGAGGGAGACAGACCTACAGCTAAAGTTTATTTTTTGGCATAACTGACTTGATTCTTGCATTTTGCAGTAAAAATTAAAGTTCTGCTTATTATGTAACTCTAGTGCAATTTCCTTCTAGTGTTTGTTACCGCATTATATGTATTGTTGCTGTTGTAAAGGGGTGTCATTCCATTCATAGCTCTCAACCTCTTAATGCAAGAAATCTGGGCAAAGCCTGACAAAATGGGGGACATGGGATCAAAAATAGGGACGCATTTTAAATATTGCTCTTAGAAACTTATAAAGTTGCTAGAGTAACTGGGATTTATTAACATACATTTTCTGAAGGATGTGTAGTCTGAAACTCAAATGTATGTCATTATTTGGTAACTTCAATCCTGAAATCATCCCATTGTTTTCCCAGAAAACCACACATTTTATATAGATAGAATAGACCAAAAATATGAGGCAAAAATCTGTACAGTTGAGAGGTATGATTCCATTCATCAAAGGCAAACTCTTAGAAAGATGGGCTTTTCACATTTGCCTCCTAGAAAGTGGTACATCATGGCGATTTTTGTGGTCCCCTCCCCACCCCACCCCCTTTACTAATGTCAGTATCCTCCTGGGTTGCATCATTTATTGTTAAAGATGGCAAACTTGACTTCCAACAAGTGTGTCTTCAAGTAGTAGGACCCTTTGCATTTAAATTTGTTGCTGCTGAGTATACAATTAGTAGTATATTAGTTTGGTAGTCCATTTGCACATATACTGGAAAATAAACATTAAAATACAAAGTACTATGATTGGTTTTGACTCAAAATGGTATTTTGCTTGGCTAAGGCTTCTGTAGCTTTATCATTTTTTTTTTCAGTGATAGCAGATCTCTGGTCTTTCTGGCTGTACTAAATTTCAGCTGAATATGCAAATTTAAAGCTGTCCTCCATTATGAAATTGTTTATTCAGAAAGAAACTTTAAAGGTTCTCCTCTTTGACACACTAAATATGTGATGTACCCTCTAGCAACATTGAAGGGATGATTAAATGCCTGTTCCTGGATTATGTGGCATTTTCAGTTTAGCTAATCTCCAGCTGTTGTAAATATGCAGGGCAGTTTATTAATTTCTACTTTCCTCACTTCAGGGCATGAAGGCAACCAGTAAGCAAGATGAGGCCTGGATCATGAGTCGCCTAATAAAACAGCTCACTGATATGGGCTTCCCGGTAAGTGATACTGCTTTTATCCCTCAAGCTTGTTTACTGATAATTTCAAAATAAAACAGAGATTTGCTGATTGTCCTGAGTCTGTTTGGCAGTAGTGCTTTTAGTAAAGCAGACACTTCTTGGTAAGGTTGTAATGCCAAGACAGCAGTTGATGGTTCCCGACCTTTTACAGAATAACTCTGCTTCATACACTTCCAAGAGATCTAGTAAAGCTTTTACTTTAGTACATGCAAGTCTCTCAGGACTTGGTGCCATTATTACCACTGTCATTCTGATGTAGCTGGGAGACTTGCTGATCTGATTTTGCAAGCCTTCTGCATTATATAACTGCAGAAATTTTCTGTTCTTAAATCTTCATCTTGGCACATTTTTTCCAGGTTTTTGCCTTATTCTCATCCCTGGGGGTTCATGCTGTCTGCTAGCTTATGCTGTGGCAGTTTTGCATCAGGCTAGGAGAGCGTATCCATCCCCTGCACCACTCAGTTCTTTTTGTTGTGCATTTTGGCCCTCTTTCATTCCATTTCATAAAAATGTCTGTTAGAGCACTAAAATGCTTCAAATATTCCTGCCTTTGCCAGATTACAAGCTAGGACCCACATTAGCATTGTCTGTACTGTTTGTGCACGGAACATAATGTGAAGCATTGCTGCATGTGTCAGTAGTCCAGTCTAGCCAGAGGTGTGAAAGTGCTTTAGGGCCTTCCACATAGAGAAGCAAAACTTAAAGCACGCCTCCTGAGCTTGTGGATGGCTTAGCATACCCCAGAAGAAAAGGAGAGGTATAAGGAAAAAGAAGAAAGAGAAAAGTATACTACAAAAAGGAGTCCTTAGCAAAAATGGGGAGTATTCCTGAGAAGATGAACACTGTCTGTATCCTTTAGTGTTGATGCCCAACTGTACGTTGACTTCATACTTAATGTTTGCTGGAGATGCTGCTGCATCTTGAGGAGCTGTTCTATATTCAGTGTTTGGGCCTTTTCCATAGGATCAGCTAGCACAGGAAGGTGTGTCAGAGACTGTTTTCTTCATTAGTGAACCTTGACTGAGTCAGTGTAGCAGGATCCTGGAGAGTAGACTCCTTGATCTCAACTACAGCCATCAGGCATACACTGGAGGACTTAATTGAGTACTCCATATTAACAAGGTGGATGTTGGGTATGCTTGAATTACACTGAGTAAGGTGAATAGTTGTGGGTGCCTTGGGATGCACCCCCTTTTTACAGGGTGTTTGCTTAAGAGGTGCTTTTACTTCTCAGTGATGTATGCAAGGTCGTCTCACTAGTCAAAGGTGAACTCATGATCTGGAAGAAAACGAAGACCTCCATCATGTATGTATTAATTAGGAAGAGGATAAGTCTGATATCTGATCTGTTACTCCTTTACATACTCATGCCAGTCTGGCACAGGACCAGTCCCTCTACTGGGCATGCTCTGCAGTTCATGTATTGAACAAGTTTGTTTTCATGGTCCTTTTTGAGCCACAAAGGCAAGATTAAAGTCTGTATTATGGTCAGTTTTAGAGTGGTACCAATAAGCCATCTTGTTTTCAGAAGGTTGAAGGACACTAACTGATGATCCACTGTGCTTCCGCCCCAAAATAAGAAAACTTGGACTAATAATTTACAAGTCTTAGTGACTGTTCTTCTCCAGTGTTGAATGAAAGAACCAGTGATAAAGTAAAATACGTCCATCTATATGCTCGTTTAGTATAAAGGCAAGTAAGACCTGCCTTTAAACTAAGCAGACTTCATTAAAGTGACTTATCCATTGCCTTTTTGTCATAAGTATAACAAAAGTGCACCATTGCGGTGTGTTCCTGTCCATCTGCTGCCACTTCTGCATCTAATAGTTTTTCTGCCTGGGATGCATGCAAAGCTGCAACCTTAGTCCCCCCATATCTAACAAACATTTCAGACTGCATGTCCATTGTAGTTGCAGGGTGGATTTTGATATGGCACTACTCCAATAAGTCCTAACTTAGATATCTAGCACCCTCACTGGTCCTGCAGACTGCGCGAGGTTCTGTTAATTGTAATACTGCTGTAGGAATCCTGTCTGAAAAAAAAAAAAAAAAAAACGAGCAAGTCAAGTAAAAAAAAATGATAGAAAATCAGTGGATCTTTGAGGATAAGAAGATCTTAAAAAGCCCCCCCCCCCCCCATCACCACCACTGTCCTTTTTTTTTTTTTTTGCATTTGTCTTTCCACTTTAATTTGTAGTCTGCAACTATAGTATGTTTTCATGTTGTGAAATTATTAAATTCAGTATTTCATGCACTTGAGTTTAGCACAAGAGTTATAAGTTTCTCAAAAAATGAAGATGACAGATTGTTTAATACACACCTTTCTGTAGAGCATTTGCTAGCTGATGCCAGAGGAGTAACAGTGAAAGACAGTGTCTTTTTCTGTGAGAAAATCGAATTCAGTGATGAACAGTTTATTTTTATGACCTTCATGCCTGCCTAACCATCTGACTACCATCACCTGCCCACTTGATCTCTAACAACTGAGCCAAAATCCATTCGTGCTGCTGCTACTGTCTTTCAGAGAGCCATGACTGTTTTCCTTTTTTCATCCCTAACCCCTCAAACTAGCAACTGGTGTGAAGACTTGCTATACATTCCACTGTAGAAAGGTGCCATACCGATGTAGATTCCACCTCTTTCTCCAGAGTTTTTGAACTGGACTCTACCATGCAACCTCACAGGATGGGCAAGCCCAATGTCAGCCATTCACTGCCATCATGCCTCCCCCACCCCCACTCAGCTTCCCTAGCACCTGAACCAGTAATTGATCTTGGGTCATAGTCCTTGCTCATCCCTTTGTGTCATGGAGCTAGGCTTTTATGACTGTTGATGTCAAAGAATCAAAGATCATTTTCCATTTGGTGCTCTGTTTATTGTTCAAACCTGAGACCCTTAGGAGCTGACTGAGTTCCTTTAAGCTCTTTTGTCATGTGGCTTAAAGCCCTTGCATAACCTGCTATAGAGACTTGTACCAGTACCTCAGATATCTTTGCTCCTAAAGAAATGAAAAGTAGTTTAAGAAGATTCTTCAGTGCTGTCCCCATCATCCTCTCTTTCTCAGCCCCCAATGGATGACTACACTGTGGCAATTTTTATCTTGGTGTTTCTCCTTAGGAAGCCACTAATGGCCAGAAGTCTAATACATCCTCAAGGGTCAGATGTACATCCATTGCAGACAAATAGGAAAGTTCTAGTGATCAATTTGGAAGAGGGAGTTGGCATCCAGCAGGTAATTGTTCCTGACAAGTTGCCTGGCACTCAGGGTAAAGACCTGGATGTCTAAGCAGACTTTTTTTTTTTCTGACACTGCTAGGATGAAATCTCAGAAGCTGAAATACCACCTCCACTCTCAGTACCCCATCTTTCAAGGAAACAAAAAAGGGACAGGTCCTTTTTGCTAAGGGGTTATTCAAAGCATTTCAATCACTTCAGTCTGTTTCTTCAACCTAGACACACATTAAAAAAAAGTCGTCCGAGAGGACAAATGCCCAAAAATAGGGACATAGTTTCAGTATTGTTCTGATGCTCTCTCTTCCTTTCGTTCCTTAATGAATGAGTGCTCTTATCGACTCTGATCTGACTTCAGCAACTTGATCTGAGTTTACTTGCTCATGGTGGAAGGATTATGGGTATGGGGGGGAGCCTGAGCACTAGATGTGAAGCTAAGAAGTGGCCAGAGTTGGATCAGAGTCTGATCCAAGTACCTATCCTTTGAGGAAGGGTGGAAGAAGGCAACAAAGATCTGTTGTTATGATAAGTACATAACTTTAGATGTTCTTCGTGTTTCACTGTTGCAGTCATTACATTTGGGTAATCCTGCTGGCAGGTTTCCCTCAGCCGGCCTGAATTCCAAAGTCTTGGGTCCTGCGTCGGTTGCTGTCGCCTCTTCCCTGACGTCAGGTCGTCAGGGGTATAAAAGATGCAGCCGACGCCATTTTCTTCTGTCTTTCTTGCCGCGCGGTGCCCGAAGCAGAAGCAGTTCGCAAGTGCCGGTCGGCCGACTCCTGAGATTTTTGTGTTCGAGTTTCAGATCCGAAGTCTTCATTAAAGCTAAGTACCCCATTGGGGAAACTTTTTTCTTACTCCAGACCAATGTCAGAAAAAGTTAATTGTATTTCTTGTGGAAAGCAAATATCGCATAAGGACTTTCATTCTTACTGTATTCCTTGCCTAGGCCTGACCACGACGTTTCAAGTTGCCGGTTTTGTGCTAGATTTAACCAACACACTATTGAGCGTCGGTATGATTTTGCATTAAACTATTTTGGGCGCAGATTTAATTATAAAATGTCGGATAGCCATCTGACTACCGGTGTTCACAAAAAAACGCAAAGAAAAAGAAAAGGATAGACAACCGAGGCCCAAAACCAACGACGAAGCTTCTCCTAAGCCAGTCGCCAGTTCTCAGTGAGGCGCTTTCGCAGCCCCTGACACCCGCTACTTTAGAGTCGCAGGCCGCTATCGACTCCCACGTGGAGTCGGCTATGCCGCTGGAAACTCAAGGTATTGGAGCCTCGGACACTATTCCCTCAGATGGGTCCGGAGCCGCTGAGCAAGCACCGGCTTCTGAGGGTGTATTCAGACCTAAACATTTATACATTAAACCGATTTCAGCTTCAAAGGCAAAGACTAAAGCACCTGTAAAGACAAAGAAACAAACTCAAGAGCCACATGGACAGGCCTCCATGCCCAAAAAACAGATGCTCAAAATGGCCGAAGACTTTATTACCTTGATCAGTGGTTCCCATCCCCCACCTGATAAGAGGCCTAGGCAAGAGACAGACTATGAATCTTCAGATCAGGTTTCTATTTCTTCAGACTCCCCTTCTGATCAGGAATATTCACTTCCCCCATGAGGATTCTGATGCTGAAGAATCTATTCCTTCAGCTTCTCCTCCTGAGGACTATTCTTTTGGGGAAACCTTGCATACCATGAGGGAGCATTTCCACTGGGAGAGCCAAGATTTTTCAGAATCTAAAAAGAGGCTCAGGGACTTACTTTTACTACCTCAGCACAGGCCTCTAGCCATTCCCACCTGTTAGATATTGTAGATGATTTCTTTTCAGAGTCTAGTCTGACCCCTGACTCTTTACCTCCAGCTCCTGTTAAGCCTGACAGATATTACAGGGTACCTGACTCTCATAAATTCCTTTTCAAAAACCCTACAGCAGACCCAGAGACTATTTCACAGAGTCCCAAAGGGGTTAAGGCTTCCGCTGCAAAAAAACCCTACCCCCTCTGACAGAAATTCTAGGGCACTGGATAGATGGGGAAAAAAGGTTTACACATCTGCTACCTTGGCTATAAGGGCCTTAAACTCTCAGTTTCATATGTTCAGATATCAGCAACATGTCATGACATTGCTTAAACAAAAAATGTTGTTAAACTCTGAATGTACAGAAAACAAGGAAATGCAGGATTTATTGCATGCAGCTGAACAAGTTGGAAAGCATACTTTGCAATGTGGTTTTGATTCTCTGGATGCCTCCTGCAGGGCCGCAGTTACGGGTTCTGTAATTAGGAGGCATGCTTGGTTAAAGGAACAAAGTCTGCCTGAACATGTCAAAGTTAAATTATTAGATGCACCTTTACAGCATGATACTTTGTTTGGTGTTAAGGCGGAAGAGGTGTTAAAAGAAAACGGAGGACAAAGCTAAATCTATGCAAACTGTCAAAGATTTTTTACAAGTACAGCCACCTAGGTTTAGTAGACACTGGCCTACAAAGAATTGGTCCTTTCCAGTGTCAGACAGACCTCAGAGGGGGCAGATCCAGACACCCTAGAGGCAGATCCCAGGAGCAAGGGTCATACAGGTCAAAGCAATGGGGTGCTTCTACCTCCAAAAGTGGAGAAGACAAATCACAACCATACAGGAAACAGTCCCAATGACTTCCCCCTGCCTGCACCAAGCACTTATCTCCTGGCATCACCCTTAGGGGGAAAAATAGCACTATTTTCTCAAAATTGGCACATTATAACACAGGACAAGTGGGTTCTAAACATAGCGTCACAAGGCTACAAGTTTCACTTCCATACCCTGCCAAAGGCAAATGGTTGGCCAGATCTGCCAAACAATCAATGGGCAGAGGCACAAAATCAAGTCTCATCCCTCATGGACATGGGGGCTTTTCAACAAGTACCACAGCAAGAGCAGGGACAAGGATTTTACTCAAGACTGTTCTTGGTACCCAGAAAGGACAAAGCCTGGATATCAATACTGGCCCTATCTATTCTAAACACATTCCTGGATAGACCAAAATTCAAAATGTTGACCTTGCAGCAGCTTCTGCCCATGCTGGGCAAAAAGGCTTGGCTCGTGACTTTAGACCTAAAAGAGGTATACCTGCATGTCCCAATCAGGCAATCATGCAGAAGATACCTCAGATTCAAGGCTGGCTCAATGCATTACCAATTCTCTGCACTGCCCTTTGGCTTATCTACTGCGCCCAGGGTCTTTACAAAGTGCCTGGCACCAGTAATTGCTTTCTGCAGACAGAGGGATACAAATATATCCTTACTTGGACGACTGCCTAATTCAGGCAGAGAACAAGGACATTCTACTACAGCATCTGGCGTTTGTGAAAAGACTTTTAACATGACTTAGGGTACACAGTCAACGAAAATAAATCAAAATTAGTACCCTCTCAAGAGATAATATTCCTGGGTGCAAGCTTAAATACAACTGTCCAGATGGCTTATCTCACGCTAGACAAACAAAGGCAACTGACTACCTATTTCAAAACATTGTCAACAAAGGCCCAGTTATCTGCAAGAAAAATTCTGCAGGCTCTGGGCTTCATGGCATCCTGCATCCTACTAATACCATATGCAAGAATGCATATGAGGAAAACTCAGTGGTACCTAAAAGTGCCTAGACGCAACATTGCTACAGCCTGGAAACAATGATTACTCTCATTCCCTGCCTGCAACAGGAGTTTTGATGGTGGGTGAAGGCTTGTCACCAAAACAAGGGAAAGCCATTCACATTACCCCCAACCAGGCAGAACCTAACAACAGATGCATCAGATTATGCCTGGGGGGGGTCCACATGGCAGGAAGATGCATTCAGGGCACCTGGTCCACAAACCAAACGCATCTACATATCAATCAAAAAGAGATGCTAGCTATTCAAAATGCCCTGAGAGCCTTCAAGGACCTACTTCATCCGGGACAACTACTGATAAAGACAGACAACACCACGGTCATGTGGTATATAAACAAGCAGGGGGGCACACATTCTTACCCCCTTTGCAGATTAGCCATGGCTTTGTGGGACACAGCACTGACTTACCAAGTTCATCTGCAAGCACAATTCCTGCCAGGAAAGGAAAATACTCTGGCATGGATCCCCATGAATGGCAGCTGGATCCACAAGTTTTCAGCATGATAACAAGGAAATGGGGATGCCCGGACATAAATCTATTTGCCTCCCCTCACAACTACCAACTAAAAAGATTCTGCACAAGGACTTATCACAGACAAGCATGGAAAGTGGACACCTTATCTTTCAACTGGAAAAACCTATCAGTATATGCCTTTCCTCCACTGTCTCTCCTCCCCAAGGTACTCCTAAAGGTCAAACAGGAGAAACTAAAAATGATACTGATTGCCCCAGACTGGCCCCGCCAGTACTGGTATCTGATCTTAAGGAACTTGTCTCAAGGCCCAGCCTGGACCTTACCACAAATACCTCATCTACTGTCCCAACAAAACAATCAGATCCTGCACAGCCAACTCAGGACTCTAAACCTGGCAGCATGGCGGATAATGTAGCCATACAAAGCACACCTCTCAGTAAAGCTGTGATGGATGTCATTTTGGAAGCCAGAAGGCCTAGTACTAGGAAATCTTATGCTGGAAAATGGAAGAGATTTTGTGCCTGGAACCAGGCACAAGGAACTGATACAGCTGTACCAAATATTCCTCAGATAGATTTTGCAATACTTAACTGAGATGCTAGACAAAGGCCTATCTTTTTCATCAATTAAAATTCATGCCTCTGCCATTTCGGCTCATTACAATACAGAGCCACCAATCTTTTCTCATCCTTTATTAAGGCAGTACCTCAGAGGAGCCAAAAAATTAAGGCCTCCAAGGAGATCGCCGATACCTGCATGGGACCTCAATTATGTCTTGGAAAAACTCACCCTACCTCCATTTGAGCCAGCTGCTACTGCTGATATAAAGTTTTTATTTTGGAAAACAGCTCTGCTCATAGCAATAACTTCTGCAAGACGGGTGTCAGGGATGCAGGCACTCATGGCTGTGGAACCTTTTATCATTTTTGTATCCAGACAGGGTCTCTCTGTGGACAAACCCAACATTTATGCCTAAGGTGGTGTCCAGTGTGGCCTTTAACCAAACTATTCATTTGCCAACTTTTTATCCAAGTCCACAGAACAAAGGGGAGAGAATTCTGCATTCTTTGGACGTACACAGACAGCTTAGATTCTATTTGGACAAAACTAAAGTTTTCAGGAAGACAGAGCAATTACTAGTGGCATATGCTGCAGGATCACAAGGAAAGGCTATCTCCAAGCAGACTGTTTCAAAGTGGATAGGCCACTGCATTCGTTTCTGCTATTCACAACATGGAAAGCCAGTGCCTAAGGGCATTAGGCCACATTCAACCAGAGCTGCAGCCACTTCAGCAGCCTTTCTCAGTGGAGTACCAACTATAGACATTTTAGAGGCTGCTACTTGGAGTTCAGTGCACACCTTTACAAAGCATTATCATCTGCCACTTTACTCTAAATCCAGGGCAGGCTTTGCCACTGCAGTTCTGCTGGGCCTCATAGCCGCTCCAAATGCTGTTTAGCTCCATCCTCCCAACCATAGCTTTGGGACTGTACCCAAACATAATGACTGCAACATTCAAGCACAAAGAACATAGTACAGTTGTGTACACTTACCATAAATGTAGATGTTCAAGTGTATTCACTGTTGCAGTCCAGGTTACCCACCATCCCCCTATTTTCTGCTGGAACTTCTTTCCTTCTCTGATCTGTACAACCTGTGTGGTGTATTTGCTTGTAGATGAAGGTAAAGTTTATATTGGTGCATGTATGTTTTACATATACATGGATATATATATATATATATATATATATATATATATATATATATTTATCTGGGGCAAGAAAAACTGAAGAAAATGGCATTGGCTGCATCTTTTATACCCCTGACAACCTAATGTCAGGGAAGAGGCGACAGCAACCGACGCAGGACCCAAGACTTTGGAATTCGGGCCTGCTGAGGGCAACCTGTCAGTAGGATTACCCAAATGTAATGACTGCAACAGTGAATACACTCGAATATTTACATTTATGGTAAGTACACAACTGTACTTTTCTTAGTTACAAGAGTAATGTTTTGTGTTAGCTTGCATTTTTCTGACCGATATGAAGTCTGAAACTGAAGTGTCTGTCATTTTTTAGTGTCTTCTTATCAGAATGTGACACTCCTGAATCTAAAGAACTTTTTTTTTTTAATATGTGTCTAGGTTGAAGAAAAAGATTGAAATGTTCTGAATAGCCCCTTCGCAAAAGAGAACCATTCCTTTTGCTTTTCCTTGAAAGTCAGGGTACAGGGAGTGGAGGCAGCGTTTCAACTTCTAAGATTTCACCCTAACAGTCTCAAAAAAAAAAAAAAAAAAAAAAAAAGCCCACTCAGTGCTGGCACACACACTTTCCAAATTCCAGTGTTGAATTCCGGCAGAAAAGAACTTCACTGGTGGATAGACCAGTTGAGCATGAACCCAGGTCTTCCAATCTCCCTGTCAGCCTTTTCCCAGTCTGTAACTACAGATCCTTAGACTTTTGCCTGAGTGGGGCTGTATACAATGGAATCAAAGTAAAAGGACTTTGAGAAAAGATAAACATCAAGGATCTTCAAATCCTTGAAGCATATGTGGACTCCAGGACCTTTTACAATAATTACAGATAACACCACTGTCATATGGTAAACAAAACAGGGAGGAACTAGATTTTATTCCCTATGTAGACTAGCCATAATATTCTGTGAACTTGCAGCACAGCACAACCTATCCCTGCAGGCTACTTACATTCTGTTGCAGCAGAATACTGTGGCAGACATTCTGAGCAGAACCAGGACAGGCCCTCTTGAATGGTTGTTACTTACAGGGGTCTTTCAGGACATTATCCACCTGTGGGAACCCCTCCAAGGAGGTATGTTTGCCTCCATTCACAGCAGTTAATTGAAACATTTCTGCTCCAGGACTCCTTCCAGAAAGGCTTGGAAGACTGATGTCTTTGTCATGAACAGAGAACGTTTCTTTATGCCTTTTCCCCTTTCCTCTGATAAACAGTTCTTTTAAAGATTCAAAAGGACTCTCCAGATATGATATAGTTAACTCCCTTTTGGCCAAGACAGTGTGAAAATGACAAAGGGCATTTACCACAAATATCCTCACTGATTCCTTCCAAAATACACATTTTTTTTCTGACAGCCTGGATGATAAAATTTTAGTTCGTCTCAGGTACCTATTTTCTGCAGACGTGCTATAGGTATTAACAGAGGCTAAGAAACCTATTATTAAACAATTGTGTTTGGCTAAATGGAAGAGAAACGCATGTCATCTGATTCCTTCCCAAACTGCTTAAAAAACAGAACAACGTATTGCTGTAGCAGCAGATGGCTGCATTATATGTTTACTGTGTACTGTTTGGTTTTCCAAAGCCCTTTAAAGACAGAAGCTCCTTTGGTTCTACAGTATCTGTGTAAATTGCTAAAACTGGGCCAGCCTTATTCATCTTGCCTGGATTAACATTTTGGTCATTTCTGTCTGTCTGCCTTAGATACCCTTTTTATTATTTCAAGTAAGAGTTTTTGAAATGAGTACATCACATTTGTTTACCTAGAAAAATGGTGACTTCTCTCCAGGATCTTACTTTTTGTACTAGGTAAGCTTACACATTTTTCTTTTGAACCATCTCCTAAAACTGATATACATTTATTGACTTGTAAAACTGTTACTGCAGTGTGTCTCAGGTGCAAGCTCTTAAGGTAATTCAACCTTTCCTTACTTTCTATAAGTATGAGATATCTTATCCTTAAGAGCCACCCCTTCTTTCATGTCAAAAGTGATATCTGAATTCACACTAAATCAGGCTATTCATATTCCTGTCATCTTTCCTGAATTAAAAAAAAGTGAGGTAGCAAAAGTCGTGCATAACACAAGATACTACATTGACAAATAAAGGACTTCAGAAGTTCCAGTCAGTTCATTGCCTATAAAGGTAAAATAGAGAGACACTAGTAGACTATTTCCAAGTGGTTATTCCATACTGTCCAGTTTTTGTTCTCATCATGGAAAGATCTTTCCCACCAAGACCAGTGGACATTCTGCCTGGGCTATGGCCACATCTAGAGCTTTTTGCAAGGGGATGGACTTGAAGTATTCTAAAGGCAGCAAAGTGGTCATGTGTGCACACTTTCATAAGCATTATAAAATTGACTCCTCCTCCAGATCAAGGGCAGGTTTTACTAAAACTGTTTTCCAGGGGCTGTTGAACTCTGGCACTTCTTCCTCCTTCCTGACTAGCTAAGCTTTTGGATTTGTCCCATGTAGCTTAGGCTACGGCAATAGTGATCTGATGATGAATTCAGTTGTGTAAATAAGCTTACCGAAACAGTTCATGTTTGAATGTCATTGCTGTAATCCTATCACCTTCCATCCTAATCCCACTTATAGTGTAGTTTTTCTTATGGCTAATTCTTTTACTTAGTCTTTCTACCTGGGTGGGGTCCAACTAATCCCTGCCTTTTGTCTAGGCTTAAAATGGCCCACAGGGTTACCTAGCCTACCAACTTGCCTATGAACCGAAGGTACGCTGTCATGCCTTCAGACATATGGGAGAGTGGAAGGCTTCCTAATGCTTTGAATACTGGCTGGATATGTCCCCTGTAGCTTAGACTACTGTAACGGTGATCTTTTCAAACATCTACTGTTATGGTAAATGTTCTCATACAGTGGTACTTTAAGCTATTTTTCACCATTTCAAGAATGAATTAAAGACATGAGAGACGTCATCTTTTTATACCGCCATCCCACGTGTGCTGCTGATGTTGGAAAGAGTCCGCTCTGATAGGTGGCTGGTGGTTTAATGTTTTCATTTCAAGTCTTCATGATTAGATAACCACTCTTCTCTTTGCTAGAGTAGTACTGCATTTTTTTTAACCATTTCAGGAAATAATCCAAGGACATGGAACCTTGTCTTGTTTATACCAGTGCCCTGTGTGTCCAACTGATGTTGGAAAGAGGCAGCTCTCATTTGTGACTGATAGTTGCAAGATTTTCATCCGAGTCTTTATGGTTTGACAAACACACTTCTTTTATTTGCAGTAAGAACAGTACTTGTGAAGCTCTGTATTTAAGTCGTATCCTAATTTAATTTATTTTACTTAACTAGTAAAGGAGATAATTGTTAAATTTTATTTTTATAGACCTTTTAACTATACTATTTTAAGTTGTACAAGGCATTTAAATTGTGTCATGCTCCGTTTCCAAGTAATATTTTTCTAAGTAATAGTAATTCATTATTTTTATATTGTATGCATTGCATTATTTTCATGCTCTGATTTTTGCTTTATTACTTTGTTTAGAGAGACCCAGCTGAAGAGGCCTTAAAGAGTAACAATATGAATCTTGACCAGGCCATGAGTAAGTAGTACAGAAAAGTGAAGGGCTTCATTAATGAGACAAACTAATTTTTTTTAATTCTCAATTTTTCTTTGTGTCTAACCTTCTGTCCAACCCCCATCATCCCACTACCTTTTATCTTGTAATAGCCTGTGTGTAAGTGCCCTTGTTGACATCTATTGTCCAGAACGGAGGCCATTACCAGTGGTCAGCAGCAGCAAAATATTTTATCTGCCTAAACCCAACCCTCCTCCTCCAAGCCCCTGATGGTGCAGTGCCCTGGAGCTGTAGTATGTCTGTACATGAAGCTGCATCCAGCATGACTACAGAAACATGTTTCATGCCCTGCAGCTTGTTGTACTCCATATTTTGGATTGGAGTTAGTACTGTAGTGCCCACACCCTCTCCTCTATCCAAAGTGATGCAGATGGCTTCTACCTTGCCTGATTCCACCTCATCCCCTGTTTTTGAAATCTAGGCAGCCAGTAGACCAGACAGTGGGCTATCTGCTGGGTTATGTTGTTGAGCAGAAACAGTAGTGTATAAATTGCATATAAATATGGTGTTCTGTAACATTGTATCTCACTTTCTCTGCATATTACATTGTATCTGTTGTGCTATGCCTTGTATGTTTACTGTATACTGTATTGTACTTTAAATCCTGTTGCTGTATGTGTCTCTGGGTCTGGTTCATGGCTGAAAATGGGTTTCAGACCTACCCTGTTAACAAAGGCATACAATAAAATGCAAGATTAGTTATGCCTTCAGACACACCTTTGAGCCAGGTAATAGTTTTCACTCCTAAGTTTTGCAGCTTACTCTGTTGAGAAAGAGCCTTTTACATAATTTTATTTTATAGCTATAGGTTAATCCTAGAAATAAAACTGTCAGAGAGGTTAGAAGGGTGGCCTAATGGTTGAAGTGTTTGCCTTGCAAACACAAGGTACAGGGTTTGAATCTCACAAGGGGTAATTGGCTAGGCTTAAAATGGCTTGCAAAGGCAGTTAGCCTAGTACTAATCTATGAACCTAGAAGTAATGAGCTTTAGCTTACCTATGACAGTTAAGATAAAGCACAGAAGTAAGTACTACGCTGTTTGCCCTTGTGGGCTATTTTAAGCTTGGCCAGTTTCCCTTTTTATGCTCAAATTAACTTATCTCATTTGGTTAGAGATTGGCCTTTTTCATACCATGGTTGAAGTAGATATTACCCTTAATGATAGTAACTGGGATCATACCATTAGTAACTGGGATCATACCATGGATAATTTGAGAGGACATGTGCATGAGATAAAGCATTTAAGAGCTGTCTGTGTCCATTAGTAGTACAGGGGGCAGTGCTGGGATACATTATTTTTGTTTCCCATCTCTAGATCAAAGTTGCAGTTGAATATGGACAGTGATGAACTTTGTTTTATGTGGGTAGGGAGTGTGTTCCAGAGCATTGGTATCCTCTGTGAGATATAGTTGTCCCTCCAAACCATTCTGTTGATGTTTCAGAAGTTTAGATCCCTAGACTGAGCATTCCTGATGCCATCTGACTTTCTGATGTGCAGTAAATCCATCAGTGTTGGATCAGAGGATACCTAATGTGCCAGACACAGATCATGTCTTAGTCTGTAGGATACCAAGTATAGTGACAGGGCCTTGAGTCAGTCCATGTAGGACATGTTGTTTAGGTGTTGTATCCTTTTAGTATGATATCTTTGTGACAGTTCCAGTTGTTGCATGTGTCTGGACAGATACATGCCAAAGGGGACATTATACTCAATGATTGGTCTAATGAGGGCTGAGTAAAGGGGGGAAATGACTTCCCTAGATCTAGGTACAGTCTCTTTGTTTCTAAGCTGTGAAGTATAAAAGGACTTCAGACAAATGTTGGTCAAATGTTAGGTCACTGTCCACTTAAGTTTACAAATCGTGAACAACTGAAGTAGGGCGGTGGATGCGTAATATTATGATAGTATAGCTAGCTGGAATTTTTTAAATGTTATGTCATTTGAATATCAAACTGATTTGTACAGATGCTTGTATTGAAGATGTACCAATAATGTGTCCTGCTGGACAGAAAATAAATATACATTTATATCACACTGTACTTTTGTAAATAAGATGCTGGAAAAGAAGGGTTTCATCTCAGTCTAGCTAACTCTGAAAAATAGTAAGAAATTACTTAATTTAGTCCATAAATATTGTATCTTACAGTTCTGACTGCAGCCAGAGACAAAATGCCTGTACCAGAGAATGGTTTATTAGCTTCTGTAGGAAGAGTGGACGTGTTTTATTGTTTTATAACTTCTAGAAGCTGCAGCACATCTTAGCAAAGCTCTATGTGTGTGTGTATTATTGACACATATATGTGAGATTCTGAGTCAGGTGCTAGGAAAGGGGGTAGCATGGGAACCAGAAGTCAGATGACCAGATGTATATCATGTCATTTTGTAATCCATCGCTAAAGTTATGTTTAATACTAGATGAGACTGAAGTCTCAGGCACTCTGTTTTTGAAACCTGACAAAGAAGGAAAAATCACTCGCCTACTTCATCTTGCCTTGCTCTAGTAAGTGAACCAGGGAATAGTAATTCTTCAGTCAGGAAAATATAGTGAGATTAATTAAGTACTGCTTTTCTGCATCTGTGTGAATCTGTTTATCTGTGTTATTTTAATATTTCCTGTGATTGAAACTCTGGTGTTTACTGTAAATATTTAGTATTTTTATGTGTTTTAATTTATTATTAAATATATTTAAACTTTTCACTCTGGCTGGTCCTTTAGAGAGTATTTTAACCTTTGAGAGTACTCATATGTATCTGGTGATTCTGTGGTCACTCTTGAAAGCCTTACTGCATTGGTCAAAACACTTCCATTTGAACTAATATTAATTTCACTCAGTATAATTGGGTACCCTTGTACGAGCCTTAGAGTAGTTGGCTTTGGAGTGTCTGGTGGCAGAAACTACCTTATAGTCTGGGCAGAAGGGGGCATAGACAGTAATCCTGTGCCAGCCTTTCCCAGGAATGTGTGTGTCTGAAAATCATTTCACAAAGAGTGTGTTTGTCAGCTGCTTGGAGCAGGGACACGAAGCACTGGTTTCACAGAGAGGGTGCTAGAGGACTTGGCTTGGATACTCTGCTGAGGACTCAACTCTGTAGCTGTGCCATTGGGGAGTCTTATTGGGGACCTGGAGGGAGACCGAGAGAAATCCAGACCCCGGACTTTGTGTGTTCCCTGTGTGCTGTTAAGGGAAATTGTGCTTGATGCAGAGAGCTGCAAATGGAAATACTGTGTTTATCTGTTTTTATTCCAAGTAAACGTCCCTCATCAGTGTCAGTGGTGAGGATTCAAGATCCTTGATTACTGGCCCAGAGAGGGGACATCACAGCAGCTAACATTGCCGCAGCCTTTTGTGATATGACCACATGGGCTTCCTTCCTTTCAAACACTACATGTTGGGCATAGATCATGTTTTGCTTCTGCTGCTGCTGTATAGGAGATGCTGCAGTCCTCCTTCTCTTCCTCCTGAATCAGGGGATAGCCTTCCTTCCCAACTTCTTTACCATTATACTGTGTGTTAAAGATTGCTGTTGTAACAGTAATCCATATGGTAAACATGATGAAGTTGTGTGAGGGTACTCACCGTAATGGTAATCACTTAAATAAGAGTCACTGCTTTAGGTACAGTTCCCAGCCCCATACACATCCACATCTTTATCCCCTCTGTTTTGCTTTCTCTTATCTTCTAAGCCAAAATGTTAGCAAGGACAGATTTGTCTGTTCTGTATGACTTTAGATTTGTTTCCTTATTTTGTAGGTAGCAGGGATTATGCTTTTACAACCTATACAGATTTTTTTTTTCTCTTGATATTGTGCATGTTGTTATTGTTATTGTAATTGTTGGTGTAGAAGGTACTTCAGTAGCATTTTTTAAACTATTGTTATATTTTTTTAAGAAACAAATATGCATTCCTACAGTTCTGTGTGCATTTATATATTAAAATATATGCTTATATGTAATCAGTTACTGTTTTGTCTATTCAGTGCTTATTATACTAAAAAAAATTCCATATAATTTTGCATTCATTTTTCTGATTATTCAGTGCAAACTTGGAATGTGCATACTGTTTAAAAAAGGGAATTGAGTCCCTCTCCTATTTATGGCCGGGCTTTCTGCTGACCTACTTAGTGAGCAGAGGAGCCCAGCCATCTGACTGCCCTGGAAGACATGCCTGCAGATTTGACATCTAGCATTTATTAAGAAAATTACTTAGTGCCAATCCTCTTATGCAAGCATCTACTTTTATAGTGAGTACCCTTACTCAATTGTATTTTCTGCAGTTTTAATTTAGAGGGTTCATCAGTCATCTCCTTGCAACTTGGCTTTTTTCCCAAGTATTTAACCATATGCCACGTTTTACTTTTTCCTCACCTGAGTCTTTGGTTGTGCACTTTTTACTAGATAAATTGCCTAATCTGTGCACAGCTTTAAGATACCCTAAAACTCCCTGTCAGTCAGATTCTGGAATGTTTAAGCAGCCTGAGAGTTTTCTTAATGGCAAAAAAATCAGGCTTGCTCCCTTTTGAGGCCAAAAGATTTTGTGAGGTGTTCTACACACAAAATCCTGCAAGTCTCAGGGCAGGATGCAAATGACTGTGAACTTTTTCTTCTTTCTGTTTCTCACAGAAACAAGTTGGCAGAAATTACACGTTTTTGTTAGGTGAAGTCCCCGGCTGGCTTGTATTCAGCCATCTTCATGATGGTCAGTTTGACTCCACATGAGGAAAATTCTAAGGTACTTTTGCACAGAATGTAGAATTTGGCCCATTCATGCATAGAATACTCATTTGCTTTGGTTACTGCTGCTGTGAAAGAGTTTCATTAGTGGAACAACCAGACTGACATTAACTAGGCATCATCTTTTGCTCCTTCCTAACCACGGGTGATTTTGGATTGTTTTGGGAACCTATTAACAGAAACTTAAAAGTCTGAATGCCAGATGAAATCTCTTATGTGGTTCAAGGAAGTGCTGCCCATTTATCTAACTCTGTAGCCTTTACTGTTCATCACAATCTGCACAGTGCCCAGACAGCTGTGCAGATTGACATGGACAGCACCACATCGATGTGGTCTATTAGCAAGCAGCACATTCCTAATTCATTTTACAGACTTGTCATGATCATAAGGGAAAAGGTTCTGCACATCATCATAACTGTTTAAAGTAGTTTATGTTTTTACTTTATAAACATTTTTACTGGCGTGGTAAACACAGAAGTCCTAATTTCACAAGTGGAGATTGGTTAAAGTATTTGTGATCTGATGAATAACCCCAACCTGTGGATCACACCAAGCTGGCTGTTCTTAATGCTAGATGTTTAAACAACAAGCTGTCAGATCTTGAGGCTCTATTAAATTTAGAGCATACCAATGTATGTGTTTTAGAAACCTGATTTAAGAGCCTAGAGAGCACTCCCCTGGATTTTGAGCTTACTGCTGTTTTAGACCTGATGGAAACTGTGGTATTCTGTCTGTATTTGTTAGTGACCACATGGCCTCAAGACAGATATCTGGTGATTCAGCAGTGTTTGTTATAGAGATTCAAATTGCACTGAGTAGAATCAACTGTCAGATCATAGCATGCTGCAGGACTTCCTGTTTTATCTCTAGCAAATCATAAAACATTCCTAAATGTTCTTGGTGAATTTCCTGTAAGTAGGGGCACTATTATTCTAGATAACTTTAACTACCCAGTGATAAACTGGTGAATTTATGAACACTTTGCAGGATATGTGTAAAAATTAAGATTATAAACGCATGAACTTCCCTGCACCAGATTGTGCTCTAGTTAGTTGCATAACAAAGTGTAGTTGACCTGATACTAAAACTTACCATTTGCATGTACCATCCTCAAGGTATTCCCTCTCACTGGTAAAGTCAGATCACAAGTATGTGACATTCTCTGTCAAAATTTCAAAACTGCCAGAAGCAAATGTTGCAAAATTCAAGAACTTTACATGTGCAAATCTCCACGAGTATATCCTTATTGTCCAAAATGTAGATACTGTTAAGAGTTGTGCAAAAAGTTCTACTCATATGTGGATAAATGTATTAACACGTTGATCCCAGCAAAATCCAAACAAATGGGGAAGTTTAAAAGCAAAACAGAGTGGTGGTCCACGAGCAATTACATTACATAATAAAAGGAAGAAACTCCTTAACCTGCACTGCAGAACAAAAGACCCCCAAGTTAAGGTGGACATCAGAAAAACAAAGGCATTCCATGAACTCAGTCTAACTACTACAAATCCTCCTTTAGTTATGTCAGGGAAATGAGGAACAACACTTAATATTACTCAGAGCTTATTCATTATTTTGCTATCTACTCTGATCCAGTGGGTATTGCCACTATCCTGGCAGATTTAGTGCCACCTTCACCTGAGACAGAGCTCTATTAAAAGCCCCCTTATCCCAGATGAAATAATGCCACCAACCATCAGAAACAAACCTGTACTTAAAGTACTCTAAAATGAGGAGTACCTTCTTCATAGACCCCAGCTTAGTTGCCTAATAAGTAACAACTAAAGTACTGGCGGACCTAGGGCTCAATGCCTGTAACCTCAGCCCTGCAGTGGGCTTTGTTCCACAGCTGTGTTGCACACGTTTTGTGATGTCACTTCACTAGGATGTCCTCGCCACTGACCCTGGAAATTAAAGATGCATCAGTCTAGCAAGGCATGGAACATAATGTGACTGACCTAATTTACATCACAAAACCGTATTGGACACATCCCCCAGCTGTTTGGCTTTGTCAGTGGTAGAGTTTTTCTAATGAAACTAGCGAAATTCTGAGAGTTACTCAAGCCATTGCCTCAAAGCAAGCCGTCCAAACGATGTACCTTGACCTCACTAAGCAGTTGATATTGTACCACATGCAAATATAATAAATTGATTAAGCTTCAGATTGATCCATACATGATTAGATGGATAGCTAGCTGGCTAAGGGACAGGACTGTCACAGTAAGAATGGAGGGATGCATTATCTGAGAGCATGAAGGTGACCAGTATAGTCCTCTGGGATCTGTGCTGGGTCCTCTCCTATGTCATCTCTACTTCTCAGATCTCCATTTATCAAATGAGGATCTCTGGTTAGGTAATGGATGTTTGTAAGCTGGTAGTCTTCATTGTCTCCCTCTGACATACGTACACTTCAACAGGAGCTTGCATTTGTCACCAACTGATTTAAAAACAAATGGGTTCAAATTCATTGATAAAAAGTGCAGATAGCTGTATTCATTCAGTAAGCAACGCTAGCTCCAGCTTAGATTATAGAAAACATGCCACTTCAAAATAAAAAGGAAGTGAGAAACCTACTTGGGTGGATAGCTTTGTCACGTTTAACCATCATGTTGCAAAGGTGGTTAGAAAATCTTTTTACCTTGCACATCTCATAGGAAAATAGATTTCCTCTAGATCAGAAGTCCTCCCCTCTTTGTACTCTGCTCTAAGGCCCATCGTAGACTAAATCCCCCCCCCCCCCCTTTGGGATGCCTTACTAAACATATCATGCAATTAGAAAGACCTCAGAGGTTCTTAACTAGAAAGCTCAAGGGCTTAAAAAAACTGAACTACCAAGAGAAACTGGAGGCTATATCTCTACATTCAGTATCATGTATACTTTTTAGGAGAATCTGTGCCTTTCTTATAGAGGCATAAGGGATTTGGTAGTCCATGAAATCTAGTAGGGCTAGAGACCCAAATCTACTCCAGCAAATAAGACAAGCTAGATGAATAGCTTTGTCATGCAGTGCCTACCCCTTCTTTAGGGCAAACTTTCTGTTCAAATTAAGCAGTGTGACACAATTTTTGCCCTTTAAAATGTGCTAAACAAATGGATGGGTGTTCATAAATTCACCTCTGGTATGACTGGCCTGTCTCCCTTTGAAAGGGGAGGTTAGGCCTAACTGTGGATACTGGTAAGGAGAAAGTAGCCTTGTTGCTTGGTTGCTTATAACTTCTATGATCTCAGGAAGTGCAAGTCTGGTTTTAATAGAGCTTTGGTAGCCCAGACAGTTGTGGTTCAGTCTTCTTGGTGACCCCTCTAGTAAGCTTGCCTCTTCAAAAAAAAAAAAAAAAAAAAAAACCTCTTATCTCAACATCATGAGATTGATTGTTACCCATACTTTCAATTTTTCTCAGTTGATAGTCTGAGGATCTCCAGCTTCTCCCTGGAGACAAAAGGGACAGCAGCTGGAAAAGCATACTTTTCCAGATGGATCAGATTTTATGCGAAAAGCAAGGAACATGTTACAGCTTCTGATGCAGTTCCTCGAGTCCTAGACTGTTTGTTTGAGTACCTTATTTAGTGCTGAATTGACTTGTTCTGTTAAGGTACATTAGTCTTGTTGATTCTCTGGCCGTATCAGCTTGCTGTAAAGCAATTTTGAATTTGACCCTTTGTTTCAGGCCTCCAGTGTGCTCTCGAGTTTACATTAACTATATTTTTACAGCTACAGGTGTATTTCCAGCACCACTCTGCCATCTTAAAATTTGATGTTGGATTTCTTGCTTAACCTGTTATTGTGTTTGTAAACTATAATATTTTCCCTGTTTGGGAATGCAGTTCATTAATATCCTATTTTGTATGAAGTTGATAGTACTGTAATTTGGTGATGATGAAATGGCCTGTGTCTGGTCAAGACAATTGACCTGATCAGAATAAAATAGTGGTACTTAAGTCATTTAAATTTGAGATCGAAATGCTAATTGAAAAATATTTTTGTAGTTACTTTAGCCAGAAGGAAGTTGGAATGTCAAGCCTTGAGGTGTTAAGAGCCATACTTTGGTATTGTTTGCTTGTTTGTTAACTGGGTAACTGAATTAGATTGGCGATGCAGAGATCTTGAACACTAATTTGTGTACAGTTAGTGAACATAAACATCTCAGGTATTGTATTGAGAGAACCCAAATCTTCATATTAAGGCTGATCGTCTGATAGTTTTTAAAGAAAGGGAGTAAACTCATATAGGCGTCGATCAAAGGGCCCTTTCTGAATGCTTAAATAATAGCATTCCCTTTTGGTATGAAAAATTGGAGCAGTAGTTTAACTAGGGATATCATTGCTCACTCCACAAGGTCACCACTGCAGCCGTCTTCAAAAGCATACCTGTTTAACGTGTATGTGTGGCTGTTACTGATTAAAGATTTTTAAGCATTAAGTGGGCATCCATTTAGAACTGTATATGCTCCAGCTGTCTTGCGACAAATGTTAAGTGGGCATCCATTTAGAACTGTATATGCTCCAGCTGTCTTGCGACAAATGTTTTAAACCATTCTATTATTTTTGAGAGTTGAGGTTGCACTGCTTGGTACTCATTCAGGTTCATAATCACTTGCATCTCTGATGGAGCAGTATTCTACCCATAATTTAACAGGATTATTGCTGCAGTACAGGCTCCCATCATTTCCCCAGCCCCCAGTCCTGTACTTGTTATAGGGTGTGTGTGTGTGTGTGTGTGTGTGTCGCTGGGTAACTGCTTTGATTCCAGTGCAGGCCTTATTGATGATTTTTATTTTATTGTATCTCAGAGGGTTAACACATTTTGTGTCATATTACATTGTTTTTTACGTTTCCATTTAGTTGGAGGCAAGATATTTGATTAAATTCTTAGTCTTTTTACAGCTTTTATTCATTTTTTTGCAAACGTCCAATGCTTATTTAGTGCTCTTTAGGATTATTTGATGGTATTGTTGCTGTTTTATCATTTCTTGAGCACTAAAAAAGAACAAATTACAGTACATGGATGCTGTCCCTATGTAGTCAGGTTCACTGTAAAGTCATGAGGGTGCAGTCATGTGCCCTAGGGATGTCAGACAGCTAAAAAGATCAGGTTTGTGGTATAACATTAGTGTTTGACTGAATCGTGTTTAGATTATGACTACTACAGGAAAGATTCCACTATTCAACATCTGCTGTTAGTGAGTGCATTCACAAGACAGTATTTTGCACCTTGAAAAGTACTGACAAGGTCAAAGTAAGACATTTGTGTAAGGTGTAGCATGATTGGGCATATGATGGGTAATAACTGTTTTACAAAAAAATTATATCTGTGAATGTTTTTGTTTGAACTCTGCTGAATACTATTATTTGTATATCCATTTTGGCAGCAGCTGATGCTGCATTTCTCATTACGGGATAAATTTAATGTGATGTATAAAAATGCAACTTTTAGGTACTGTGAAATATTAAAAAAGTGTATATATATATATATATATATATATATATATATATATATATATATATATATATATATATTCTGTTGGGAAAGGAGAAATGTGGGTATTACAGGCTTTCCAGGTATTTTGGGAATGAGGATAAATAAGGTAGAACCAACATCTAGAGAAACGTGAGCAGTGCAATGTGAATCTTTTGTGGAAGCTAGCATCTCACCAGAAGTGCTCAGCAGAAAAGTGTAAAAATACGAGGATGAGGCCTGAAGGTATTTTAGTGGTTCAGAAAAGGTATGGAAAGCTTGATTGTATGGTTTACTGTAGTTAACTGCAAGTAAAGAAGTTGTGCAAACTGTAGATTTAGTGATCTTTTATATGTTGCCTGTAACTTTTCTCTATGTGAGGCAGCATTTCTGATTTATACAGTGATTGTACCTTGTATTTTATTATTATAAGTACCAGTTCTCTCTCTGTAAACCAAGTTGTTTAAAAGGCAAAAAAAAAGTGCTGTGGCCTTAATACTGAACTGTGATATGCTAACATGCTCCTTGTGTTCAGAAATGCCTACTGGGTCTGTCTGCAGTGTCTAATGTTGCATGTCAGTGAGGAGTACTGCAGGTTATAGTGTGCACAGGAGTGGCCGATATGGTGTTAACATATCTGTCACTCCTTGCCACCTTTTTTGTTGTCTCCTTTGTTAAACAATTCCAAACAAAATAATGTTTCCCTTTTTTCTCTATTCATTTCTAATGGTAGTTACTCTTCCTCAGGTGCTCTGCTGGAAAAGAAGGTGGATTTGGACAAGCGAGGAATGGGAATATCCGACTACAATGGATTGGTTTCCAAACCGCTTGGCTGCCGCCCACCACCAATCTCCAAAGAGTCTTCCGTAGACCGCCCCACCTTCCTTGATAAGGTAAGTTTAAGGTTGATGGAATGGGGCTATGTTATAATTTATCTTACTGCCATCTCTCTGCTTTTGAGGCTGAAATATGCAAATGAAGAAAAGCATACTGAATGTCTTAGTGTCACTTTAAGTGTTTATGGCTTTTGTTTGGAACAGGTAAGAGCTTGTCTTCCTTGAAGTACTAGATGAGTGATACTCTAGGCATTTTGTAAGGCAGTGGAAAAAAGAGACTGTTCAGCTCTGCCTTTTGAAGTCTGACTGTCGTAGCTCAGGTGTTTGAATCTTACGTCAAGATTGTCTGGAAGTTGCAACAGTTTAAGGTTTAGTTCCGTAACTTAATTGAGTTCTTCAGAAGTAGCTACCATTTGGAATTTACATGTTAATAGGTACATAAATGCCAGCCTTTCCAACCTTTTTTTCCCATGTTGACATTTTACTGTCTTAACCTTGCATCATTGTGAATGTTTTTGGAATTTTCATGCTTTGTATTTCTTGAGTCCTTTGTGGTTTTTGGAAGATATACATAGACAAGAACTGAATGCTAAAGGAAACTGCTTGTACGGCTGAAAGGAGATTCTCTCTTATGACCAGAGGAAAGACCAGAGTTTGTTCTGTGGGGACTTTGTTCAGAGGACTGGTCAAGGTTTTGTCTTCTTAAAGGTAAACCCACATCAAAAATAAGACTATCCCACCCATGAGACCAATTGTATCTGGGTCTGGGTGGTGTACAGAACCTCTATCAATTTTTATAGAAAATCAATTACATCCAGTACTAGATACGTGTCACACTATTTTAAGAGATACAAAATCTTTATTAGAGCGATTATATACTCGTCTTCAAACTGTAGAAAGTGATTTCTTTTTTGTTACTTTGGACGTTGAATCGTTATTCACTAGTATTCCCAATGACAAGGGAATAGATATGATCAGAGAATTTTTAACGGCTAATAGATGTTTTGGCAATGATATGACTACTTTAATCTGTGCATTGTTGGAAATCGTACTTGAAAATAACATCTTTATTTTTGAAAATGACATCTACCTTCAGAAGGTTGGAGTGGCTATGGGCACAACTTGTGCCAATAGCTACGCCAACCTTGTATTGGCAGAATGCGAACACACATGCATATTGACAACATCCAGCAAGTATTTTGACAACATCCTCTGGTATGTCCGCTTTGTGGATGACGTTTTTATGTTGTGGAATGGTGGGACAGAAGATTTAATTAAATTTGTTGATTTTATGCATGGTACCACTGACTTTTTAAGGTTTACACTTAAATTCTCCGGTAGTGAGATTGAATTCTTAGATGTACTCCTCAATAAGTCTGATGTGAATGTAGTTTCAAGTAGTATTTATAAGAAGCCTACTAGTAAGAATACACTTCTACATAAAAGAAGCATGCATCCGAGACATGCCCCTAAAAATGTCCTTAAAGGACAAGTCTTTAGAGTTCTTAGACTGCATAACATTGAAAGGGATGTTGTGAAAGCACTTAATAAACTTAAAAATGATTTTTAGAACGCAAATTTTTAATTGACAAGACAATAGATGAAGCCATGCAACTTAGATCAAGTAGATGCAAACCCTTCTTTGACTCAAAAAAAGGTAATCTACATATCTCTGCACCTTTATCTAGCACTGCTAACAAATTCAGTTACATTTCAGTATTCTAGTGATATTGACAGTTATTGTTCACTTAAAAACTGGAATATGTTACGTGAGGTTCCAGGTTCACTCAGAAAATTGGTCTGACTCCCTCTTTTTCCAATAGAAATAATAAATCTCCTAAACAGTACCTATGCCATAAACCTCAGCACACACAATCAAATCTCTAGGAGACTAGGCACTTTCCCATGCAGGAATTGCCTAGCATGTAAGCATATATACAGGAATGCAGTATATAACCATCCTTGGTGTAATATACATCTTTCTTTACACACCACTGTGCGGACTGTAAGACTGCCAACATGGTATATTTTACGTTTTGTGAAAAATGTCAGTTTTTTTATGTAGGTAAAACCAATAGGTGTCTCGAGGATAGAATCCTTGAGCACCTTAGAGACATTAGAAATCAGAAGGTAACAAAGGCTTTAGCTTCTCATATACTACAAACTGATTCCTCACATATGTTCAAATTTTTAGTGTTACAAGATTTAGAGAACTGTACTGAAGAGGTAGAGCAAAGATGTTTCCTTCTAAATGCAGAAAGGTATCCTGGCCTCAACAATATGTTTTCTTTAAAACCTTTTTTAAAAGCATGCCCCTTAAGACAAATAAACTTTTTTGTCAATATGTGCATACATCTCCTTTTTATGCCTCTTATTCAACCGACATTATTTTTATCATGCTTTTAAGGTGTTTTTTAATTAAATATCTTACAGCACAATTGTATACTCTCTTTTTAGCATTTGCAGTTGTTTTTTTGTGCACACAATCTAATGGATTAATTTGTTGCTTAGTAACATTGTTTTAATTGTCAACTACATTAATTGAGATGACGTTTCATTATATAAGATGGAGGCTTTTTGTGTTTAATTTGTCTGATGAAGCGGCCTGTGAGTTGTGAAAGCGCTAACCTCTCTTTTTGGATTATTAAAGCTTTGATGTTAAGTTGTCTATCTCGCCTTCATTCTTGCTGGATGGGTTCGGAGCCGACCTCGGCTCCGATTCGGCCACTCTAAAAGCTCGAGAGTTGGTTCCACCGGCTCGAGGCTCCCCTTATATCCCACAATGCTAGGCGAGAGTTACCTCAGATCTCGTTTGCCGCTACAGCTTCGAGGTTGGTTGTTTCTACCGGTTCCTGGTGAGTACTATTTTCTTGTGAAATTAGTCTTAAAACCCCTTTAATTTAATATTTTTACTTAGTTTAGAGTAGGTTAGAAAACTTTTATTCCCTACCCAAAAAAAAAATTTCCGTTTCTTTTCCCCAAGAACCTTTGGTTCTTCCCTTGGGCCTATAGGCCTTTCCTTCCCTAGTGGAGTGTGTGTGTTTTATTGTAGTTTAAATTACTAGTACTACTATTACTTTTATTGTATTAACCTGACAGGGTATAACTAGTGTGTTTGTGTGCGTGTTTGTGTACACCTGTTCAGACAAAAATGTCTAAAGAAGCAAAGGTCTCCGGATTCAAGAAGTGTGATGCGTGCTGTCAGAAAATGTCTCTGACAGACGCTCACACTTCTTGTGTCTATTGTCTGGGGCCTTTGCACCTGCAGGACTCCTGTGCTGTGTGCCATGGCTTCAGCCCCAGGGTCCTGCAGGAAAGAAAGAATAAATTAATTCTTAGAGGCTTACTTAAGCCAGAGGATTCCCTGTCTGTTTCAACAGGGAAGCCCTCTAAGGCATCTAGGTCTTCGGCTCCGCAACTGAGCCGAGACCTAAGGTTTCTCAACCTTTGCCTTCATCGGCTCCGGCTGGAGCCGATAAGTCTCAGTCCACAGTTTCTGTGGCCCCTCGGCTCCGGCTGGAGCCGAGGTAATAGAGTTCCGTGTCGGCTCCGACCAGACCTTCGGAGCCGACAACTAGGAAGAGGTCCAGGTCACCATCCCTTGGCTCCGTTCATTCGGCTCCAGGATCTCCCCTGCTGTCTGAACGGAGCCAAAGGTCTCACTCCTCTAGGTCATCGAGGCTGTCGGATCATGACCTTCAGAGGGTAGTGAGTCGACTACTTAAGTCCGAGGCACTGGGCCAGATGCTTCAGAGCCCGACTCATCAGTCGATGCCTGCCCCGGTCCATCAACATATTCCTCCTTCGACTCTCTTGAGCTCGGAGCCGGGTCGTGTCGGAACCGAGACTGTGATTACGTCGGAGCCGATACAATTGTCTTCGGCTCCATCGTCGGCTCCGTTTTCTTCCTTGGAAGAATCTCGGCGCCGGACTTCCCTCGTCGGCTCCGAGGGGGTGAGTGGCATCGGACCCTTGTCCGACCCCCCTTTCCCTCTCGGGGCTTCAGCGCTGGTGAGTTCGGCTCCGACATCGGCCTCGGAGCCATCACTGTCTGTGCCGAGGGGGGTTCTTAGCTTCTCGGAGCGGGGACCTCTGGCTCTGCCTGACAGGGGTGCATTCGAGGTCATGCGGAGTGTGTTAGAGCCTGGCTCTACTCCACAGTCGGCTCCGTCCGCCCCTCCCTCTATGGTGCCTCAGGCTAAGTCGACTCACTCCCTCATCCCGGACCGCAGAGAGCCAGCTCCTCAGGAGCCCCTGTGGGATTTCATCCTCTTCCGAGGCCTCTCCTGATTTGGCAGAAGAGCCCCCTCGGAAGAGGAAGTGTAAGAGGAAACACATTGACTCACCTGAGTCCATCACGTCAGACACAGATTTGGATGACTCTGAGGGTTCCCCGTTCCCCTTCTGAAGATGTCTCATTTGCAGACATTCTGGAGATCCTGAAACAGAGGGAAATTGGCCAGCCCTCAACCCTTCGGAGGACGAATCTGTGTATCTTGAGGCGTTTGGCTCTCGTCCTTCCACCTCCTGGGTGTCCCCCTTGACCCCCTCATGCAGGTGGTTGCTAAGAAGGCATGGACGGCTCCTGATTCAGTGGACCCCACTCCCAGGAGACCCTCTAAGTTCATAACAGCTCCAGCAGACAAACAATTTTTAACAAAAGGAGTTTCTGTGGATGCTATGGTGGTAGCTGCTGCCACAAAGAAGGAACTAGCTGATCCTTCAGTACCTGTCCATCCACCTAACAAGGAATCTAGGTCCATGGATAGGTGCGGAAGCGGATGTTCTCCTCAGCGACATTTACCATGCGTTCGCTGAACTACCTGTGCCATTTTACTCGTCTTCAAAGGGACTTGATCAAGGAAGCGAGTGAAATGTTAAAGGATCCTACAGCTGCGGGTTTCAAGACAAGATGAACACGCAGCTGGCTACCCTTAATTCCATAACCAACTCCTCCATGCGCCTTCTTTCTTACGCGGCTGATGGAGCGAGCAGAGCCGAAGGGACAGGTGTAGCCTTACGTAGGCACGCCTGGATGCGGCTATGCAATTTTGCGGACCCTTTCAAGACGTCTTTCACGAACTCCCCTTTTGATGGATCATCCCTCTTTGGTCCTCAAGTGAAAGAAACCCTGACTAGGTGCGAGACTGATGGCAAGACCCTTTCTGCCGTCGGAGTCCGTTTTTCTACTCCTTCCAGGCCTTACCCCAAAGGCCAGAAGGGTGGAAAGATGTGGTTCCGTAAACAATCTCAAGGGACTTCGCCTGACGCACAGAGTCGTTTTCCTTCCAGAGGCAGAGGTGGGAATAACAATGGTAGACGTCGCCCTAGGGGCAGGGGGGGTCCGCAGAACCAGGGCAATCGGGAAGCCTTCCCTGACGAGCCCTTTCAGCATCCCTGAGGTGTTGCCCGACTGCCCATCTTCGGAGGCAGTCGGGGGAAGATTGTCACTGTACCCAGAAGCCTGGCTATCCCTGACTCAAGACAAATGGGTACAGTCCATCATTTCCGAAGGCTATTCTATCCCCTTTCTTCGCTTTCCAAATCAGTCAAAAAAATCCCTTCCAGATGTTCCACCTGCTCAAAGGGATCTAGCAGCTTTGGAAATTTCAAAACTGCTTGCAAAAAGAGCAATTCAGCCAGTGCCAGCAGACCAACAAGGATCCGGAATCTACTCAAGGTTCTTTTTAGTTCCAAAGAAAACAGGGGACTGGAGACCGATATTGGATCTCAGTGTCTTGAACAAATCAGTCAAGAAAACAAGATTTCGGATGGTCACGCTGCAATCCATCCTTCCCCTTTTGGGCAAAGGAAACTGGATGTGCTCTATAGACCTTCGGGATGCGTACTATCACATAAAATGAACAGGCGCTCCAGAAGATTCCTCCGCTTCAGGCTGGGAACCAGTCATTTTCAGTTCAGGGCCCTGCCCTTTGGTCTCACCACTGCCCCGGTGTTTACCAAATGCATGGCAGTGGTAGCTTCTCACCTGAGACGACAAGGATTCCAGGTGTTTCCATATTTGGACGACTGGCTCCTCACAGCTCCCACCAAGCATCTCCTTCTGATGGCCAGAGATTACACTTTTCGCGTTTGTCAAAAGCTGGGTATTTCAATAAATTGCGAAAAGTCTGTTTTGTCGCCTTGTCGTACTATTACCTACATAGGCGCAAATCTAGATACGACAAACATGTCTGCAAGGCTAACACATCAAAGGATATCAGACATTCACAAATTGGTATCACTCCTTCTCAACAACAACAGAATCAAAGCCAGGTTAGTTCTAAAGGTGTTGGGAATTATGGCAGCGGCCATACCTCTCCTTCCATTAGCCAGATACCACATGCGGATCCTTCAGTGGATGCTTTTTACTCAATGGTCATACCAGGAACTTCCAATGTCTCACACCATTGTGATCACGCAGGCGTGCAAAAAGCATCTCGTGGTGGATGTCTTCCCCCCATCTCCTGTCGGGAAGACCCTTTGTTCCACCTCCTCCGGTTGCTACACTGACAACGGATGCCTCCCTGATCGGGTGGGGGGGGCATTATCAGGGCAGGACAGTCCAGGGCACATGGCAACCAAACGAATGCCACTTGCACATAAATGTTCTGGAGATGAGAGCAGTGCTTTTAGCGTTGCAAGCCCTTCAAGACTCTCTTCCCTTGGGAACAATTGCAATCCAGACAGACAATATGTCTGTAGTGTGGTACATCAACAAACAAGGCGGAACCAGATCATACCCCCTGTGTCGAGAAGCACTCAGACTGTGGCAATGGGCGATTTCTTCTCAGCGTTTTCTGATAGCAACGCACATCCCCGGGAAGTCCAATCATATTGCGGACAAGTTGAGCAGAGCTATTCTCATGCCTCACGAGTGGTCTCTGAAAGACTCTGTAGTGAGAGAAATTTTTCTCAAGTGGGGTCAGCCTTGCTGCGATCTTTTTGCTACTCCCCAAAACAGCAAGTGCAGAGAATATTTCACTCTATTCCCTTTACCAGGCCAACCCAGCAGAGACGCTCTAGTCCAAGTTTGGCCCCGGGACTTCTGTATGCATTTCCTCCTTCCCACTAATCTCTCAAGTGATACAGAAAGCTATCGCTCAGAAGGCCTCGTTGATCCTCATTGCTCCTTACTGGCCTCGACAGGTGTGGTTCCCCTTTCTACATCAATTTCTTTTGGAGCGACCTTGGCATCTGGACCTAGTTCCAGATCTTTTGATCCATCAGTCGGGTCAGTTTCATCGCTCCCTCCCCTCTCTGAACCTCACTGCTTGGTTCCTCCAGTTCCAACCTTAGCCAGGCTTCCTCAATTATCTCACTCTGTTAGAGATATATTGATAGCTTCCCATAAATCTTCCACTCGAAAGATTTATTTGAGTAAGTGGAAACGCTTCTCATATTGGGCACAAGGAAAGGACATAGATCCTTTCACCGCTTCCATCCAACTAGTCCTTGATTTTCTAGCTGAACTCTTCCATGCAGGTTCATCTCCCTCTACACTTAAAGTTCAATTGGCAGCTATTTCTAACTTTCATGTGGGTATTTCTGAATCTGCCCTAATGTCCCACAAACTCTGCAAAGCCTTTTTGAAAGGAGTTTTTCTTCTCAGACCTCCTATAAGAAATCCTCCTTCTCCTTGGGACCTAAATTTAGTTCTTGCTTCTTTGATTCTTCCTCCTTTCGAACCTGCAGCCTCCTGTTCCTTAAAATTGTTATCATGGAAAACTCTTTTTCTGGTAGCTATTACATCAGCTAGAAGAGTTTCAGAGCTTCAAGCACTCAGTTGTCGTCCTCCTTATCTTTTGTTTCATAAGGACAGAGTATCCTTACGAACTAACCCGTCCTTTTTGCCTAAGGTGGTCTCGACATCAAATCTAAACCAAAGCATTGACCTCCCTGTCTTTTTTCCAGAGTATTCCAATAGGTCTGAACAAAAATTACATTGCCTGGATGTTCATTGTCAATTGAGGTACTACTTTGGTAGAACAAAACAATTCAGAAAATCTGATCAGCTGTTTGTCTCCTATGCGGAAAACAGAAAGGGACTTTCAGTTTCAAAGGTATCATTATCCAGATGGCTAACATCTTTGATTTCCCTGGTATATGAAATTAGACAACAAAAATTGCCTAATAAACCTAAAGCCCATTCCACCAGAGCTTTGGCTACTTCTTTAGCCTTCCAAGACAGACTGCCTATTGACACCATTTGTGCAGCGGCTACTTGGGCTACTCCTCACACTTTTATTTCTCATTATAAGTTGGATTTAGCTTCTAGGCATAGAGCTAATTTTGGTTCCACTGTTCTCAGGAGTCTGTTCCGTTAGGCCACCCGGGATAAGGTGCTAGGGACGCGGTCCCATCCAGCAAGAATGAAGGCGAGATAGACAACAACATATAGAAGTTATGTTCTTACCATAACGTTCCATGTTAGTTGTCTTCTTCTCGCCTTCTTAAGCGTCCCACCCTCCTTCCCCTGGCCTGGACAGACCTAGAGGAGTTGTGATCGTGACCTCTCTTTCTACCACCTCTTTCTTAGGCATATGCTGTTGTGCATATTTCCTGGATCAGGATGTAGGTCACCCTTCTTTCTTCCTGTTGTTAGAGGTGGACTCTGTTTAGAGTTATTCTGTTACTATTATAAGCTGGGATTAGCTTACAAACGAGATCTGAGGTAACTCTCGCCTAGCATTGTGGGATATAAGGGGAGCCTCGAGCCGGTGGAACCAACTCTCGAGCTTTTAGAGTGGCCGAGTCGGAGCCGAGGTCGGCTCCAAACCCATCCAGCAAGAAGAAGGCGAGAAGAAGACAACTAACATGGAACGTTATGGTAAGAACATAACTTCTATATGTACACCGTGTAGGTCATTGTGCAGTCTTTCATTTATTTATTTATCTTTCAAGCTGTCTGGTCCTCCAAAGGACAAATATCATCCCTATTTAATAAGAACTGGCATTCTTTTTAGTTTACTGCATCAGTTGTGCGTTAGAGGCACAGAAAATTTGCCAGTTCCTACCTTAGGGTTGTGTGCAACCCAGGGGGTTTATACTGCTTGTCCCCTGATTGACTGTCTCAGTCATGGGGTTTCCAGCCTCATCTTGAAAATGTGTCCTTGTTATTAGGATGAAGACTGGGTAACCTCTGGATGAAGATCTCACCTTTTTCACTTCCTGTTCCCAAGAACCAGCAGGAGTTGGTCATGTTAGTTGAAATGGGGGGTTGTAAGGTGAGCTTGCCCAGGTCTGAGAGCAAATGCTTCACTAGAGTCTTGATGGAAGCTTCAGTCACAGGTGCAGAATATAACCCTTAAGTGACTTCAGAGGAATGCCAGTTCCATGTGTAATTGCAACACACCCCCCATACATTAATCCCATTTTTCTTGGCATGTGACTTTTATATGCTTGCTTACTCCTGCCACATGGTCTCTTGCTTCCCCTCATTAATCTTCTCTCAAGAGATGGATGAGGATGATGAGCATTCCTTTTGCAGTGCTGCCCTTGGATGGCCTCTCATTTGGGGATCCTGTCTTTAAAAGATGTTCCTTTAGAAACTTGAAGGCACCTTCTGTCTGTAGTGAAGGCCCCTAAAAAGATCACTGCCTGGTGTAGACTCCTGGCCAGTTGTAGTGATTTATTGTATAAGCATCCCATTAATGAAGCTAACTTCTGTGCAGCCTGTAGATCCTGGCATATCAACATCATTCTCAGTGCTGTCTGAAAAAAGTGTATAGAACTTTGGACATGTGAAGCAAGTTGATATTCTCCTTTACCACATTAAAGACTAAAATCCTTAATTTTGCATCTCATTTGTCCAGATTCCCTTCCTTTCTGAAGGTGTTGCACTTGGAATGCCGAAGGATTTTCCAGAATCGAGGCTTAAGGAAGACTTTATCCAATTTTAATCAGTGAATGTTGAGGGGCTCCCAGGTGGCTGCCTGTAATTTTGATTATATAGATGCTGTGGCCAAGGCTGGAGGATTAGGCATGTGCCTGCACAGAATGGACTAACTGAGGTTGTGGGCCAGCTGCTGTATTTTGGACTCCCCTTTAAAGTAAAGAGTCCTTTTCAGTGAGGCCTTCCAAACTCTGGCTAAGGGTTTTCTCAAGAGAAAAGAGGCTGTTTTCTTGTCCTTTGATCCTCTCCCCTTTGAAGAAGCGTAGGAAATGACATTATCATCTCACTGACAGGGATGACCAAACATACTCTAGTATTAATGTCTCTGCACTGGCTGTTTGCTGACCTCCTTGCCAAAACCTGGACTGCATTTCTAGCCTTGGTTCAACAAGTGAGTTCAGGTGGCTTTTCTGCCAGTCCATGCTTTTTGGAGAGATTTTTGTGCATCACCAGGATGAAGTGGGATTGCTGACCCAACTTAGCTAGTCTTCCTCACCTCACTGTTGGATTTGTGTACGTTATAACTCCTGGGAAAGGTACAGACTCTGTCCAGCAGCAGAAGCTATCCTGCTTTTAGGAAGTAGGCAGTAACTAGCTTCCCTTCCATTCATTAGTCAAGTTGGACATGTTTTCATCCAGTTCTAGGCCTTAGCATCCCACCTGTCCAGAGTGAACCCATGTCCCCTTCAGTACTGCTGTTGGAGGAGGTCGCAGTTGTAATTAGTCTTCAAGAAGTGCTTTGTACTTTGTGGGGGCTTCACAGTTTTCCTTTAATTTGCTATGATGAGGTATCAGTAATGATTAGGGGTTGCACTTTCAGGCTGATTGAGTCTTTAGCCTTCTGAGCTGTTGAATATTGTGCCCAGGAGAATGGTAGGGTAGCGTTCTTACTTTGTGAGATAGCCGGCATCTGGTAACCATTCTGAGAGATTTCTGTGGCAGGGATGTCTGCTGAAATTCCAAGGACCATAATTGCAGTCCTCAAAATAATTGAACTGTAAATACAAGAGACTGTGTAGTAGTTACAAGGTTTCAGTATGTTGGAGTATTTCCCCTAGTCCAAGCTTCAGTGATCTTGGATTTATTATGGTAAAGTTAGTGGGTAGATGGCAAAGCCCACTACACAAATGCCACAAAAGTGAAGCATTGGGCTTTAAAATTCACTCGTTTGAATTGTTGCTTATTTTTTTAACATGTAAAACCGCCACTCTTGGGTTGTGCTCTTATAATAAGGGTAGACCTCTGGGGACTTCCCACAAGGGTGCACCTCCTTCATGGCAATCCATTTGAACTGCCTTCTTTCATTAGTGCCCTGCGTGGCTTCTCCACAGCTGGTTTCCTTTTAGGCACAGTGTTTTGGCTCATTCCTGCCCTTTAACATGGCCCAGGGGAATTTGATTTGACAGAACATTTGAAAACACAGATGGTGTGGTACCATTTGCATTCTTTGAATAAGAGTAGGCACTCCATTCTGTGCAGTGTTCTTCATGGTGCTGTGGCATACCTGATGATGATGGAGGTGGTTGCTGTGTACCTTGAAGACTTTCTGGCAGCAGTCCTGTTGCACATTTTGAACCTTCCTTTGGTCATCTTTCCTTGTATTGGACCTGAGATTGGCAAGCTGAACTCTAGGTAGGCTTCCCCTTCCACTTTGTCACATCACTGTTAATAGAAGTGAGCCTGCAGTGTGGAGAGTTGTAGTTCAGGGTTGGGGCAGTAGCCAGCCCCCCCCCCCCCCCCCATGCACACACAAAAGAATTGACGTGAGCAAACTGGTGAAAGGGTGTATGGCGCTCTGTTATTTTGGGTATGGAGTGTAGATTTTCAGGGCCTTCTATGTTTGGTTTTAACCCACTATTTATACCATGTGGTACCTTTCTAAGAAAGGGTGCATAAGACCGTACTTTGCAGGGCCTTATTACTTGTCTGGTTTGGCAGTAGTTTGAGTTTGCTGTTAGCAGTTCTCATTCTTGTAGATGATTCATGCTGGTGATTTGTCTGAGCCACTGACTCATTCCAGCTCTGCTTGTCTCATTTGGCTGCAATCTGTCATTTTGCTCTCCGCTGTCTTCATTCTTGTGGTTGTCTTAAGTCGCTGTTTCAGTCCATTCCAGCTCTGAATGGGGGGGAAGGGGGCGTGTCGGATTGAGGTGGTCATATTCTGCCTTTTGTGGCTGAAGGTGCTTTGTGTACTTTAACTTAAGCTTATTTGCATCCTTTGTCACTGCAAGTATGAAAAAAGGTGAAACTGCTTAATGGCCAGTTTAAGGCATGGATTTGAGTGATGACTGTAAAAAGTCTTAGTACCAAATGTTTTCTGTTTGGGCAGAGAGGTATTCTGTCCCACCCAGCTGTATGTTTTGCAAATGTTGTGTTTTGGACACTGGCATGTAGATTTTTTTTTCTTTCTGGCTTTTCCGGTCAAGCAGCTCCTTTACACTGCTTCTTTGTTCCTATTTGTAAGGGTCTTCCCATCATGAAGACTTGATCTTAATTTGATATTACTCATTTCATTCGCTATGGGCTTGTCAAACTGACCGTTATCAGCCACAATTAACATTGTGATGCATTTGATGTTTACAGCACATATTATTTGTTAATGATTCAGTATAGTAAAACTTGGCGGTTATACAGCATGTCATTATACAAGAACGTAGTGTAGTATATATGCAGCATTTGCTACAGTATTTTTCTTTCCACCATCAGACCTGTGGACCCATCCACAGGCTAAATTCCTATCCCGGTAGTTCTGCTTTGAAGAAGGATCCTGGCATTTCAAGCCCACAGATTTAATTTCCCTCAGCCCCTTTCTTTTGTCATTTTTCCCGCCTTTAGTTCAATCTCTTGTCAGAAATCAATTTTTCGTCCTAAACCAGATGGTTCTGCTTTTTTTTGTGGAAGTGGAACTGAGGCTGGTGGAATTGTTCACTTCCTGGATGCTACCTGCCTATTAAGGTAACTGACGACAACAGTTGAGTAGAAAACACCTTTATCAACGACACAAAGCTTTCAGGTATAAAAACCCTTTTTCAATGATAGACAACAGGTACAATAGAATCATGCTTTAAATACAAGCCCAACACATCACATGACCCGCAGCCAAGGTCATATGATCAACTGATCACAAAAATCACAAAAATATTCCTAAACATATATTTAGATGTAAAAGACATAACAAAATGTACTAGTATAAGGTTAAAAAATAACTTACAATAAAATCATTTCAGTTTTGTGTGTTGTAACTTGACTAACACAGGTTTTATCGAAACACCCACATTTAAACCTGGGACTATATCAGCTGATAGCCTCACATTCCATTCATACTCTTTATTGTCCAAAAGATTGCATAAGTCCCCACCCCTAATAGAGACATTAACACAATCAATGACTCTAAATTTAAACCTATGTGTAACCCCACAGCTTGTGATATGCTTTGACAAAGCATTAGTTTCACTGCCCCTCCTTATATTAGATTTATGTTCTATAATTCGTTCTTTAAATTTTCTTATCGTCTTTCTGACATAAAAAGAGGGGCAGGCTTCACAAGTTGCTAAGTAAACAACATTATTTGTTGTGCATGTAGCAAAGCAATGAAACACATACACCTTTTTAGAGACAGGATGAGTAAAACTACTATGTTTGGATGGATCGCCATCAGTACATTTATAAATATCAACACAACAACTACAATTATGACAACAAAATGTGCCATTACCCATCATCTTAAGAGAATTAGGCATTATGTTTTCAAAATCTTTATACCCCAACATGCTCTTAATCGTCCTCATATTCCTATACGTAAAGTAAGGTTTATCACTATTATATAAGAGCGTGTTGGGGTATAAAGATTTTGAAAACATAATACCTAATTCTCTTAAGATGATGGGTAATGGCAAATTTTGTTGTCATAATTGTAGTTGTTGTGTTGATATTTATAAATGTACTGATGACGATCCATCCAAACATAGTAGTTTTACTCATCCTGTCTCTAAAAAGGTGTATGTGTTTCATTGCTTTGCTACATGCACAACAAATAATGTTGTTTACTTAGCAACTTGTGAAGCCTGCCCTCTTTTATGTCGGAAAGACGCAAGAAAATTTAAAGAACTAATTATAGAACATAAATCTAATATAAGGAGGCAGTAACTAATGCTTTGTCAAAGCATATCACAAGCTGTGGGGTTACACATAGGTTTAAATTTAGAGTCATTGATTGTGTTAATGTCTCTGTTAGGGGTGGGGACTTATGCAATCTTTTGGACAATAAAGAGTATGAATGGATTGTGAGGCTATCAGCTGATATAGTCCCAGGTTTAAATGTGGGTGTTTCGATAAAACCTGTGTTGTCAATTACAACACAAAACTGAAATGATTTTATTGTAAGTTATTTTTTAACCTTATACTAGTACATTTTGTTATGTCTTTTACATTTAAATATATGTTTAGGAATATTTTTGTGATTTTTGTGATCAGTTGATCATATGACCTTGGCTGCGGGTCATGTGATGTGTTGGGCTTGTATTTAAAGCATGATTCTATTGTACCTGTTGTCTATCATTGAAAAAGGGTTTTTATACCTGAAAGCTTTGTGTCGTTGATAAAGGTGTTTTCTACTCAACTGTTGTCGTGGTTTTGATTCTGCAGCAGTGTTTATCTGTATTAAGGTAACTGAAGCAGGTTTGCTGATTTAATCAGACCAAGTGGTGGTCTGACTTTCTGGCTCCAGGGAAGGAAAGGAATAACTTTGACAAAGGTAACTTCTTAGCAGTTTGACATTTGCTTCCTTTGCTGCTAGCAGGTGGCATCACATGCTGGCTTGTCTGTGGTCAAAGTTTGCTGGCCTGGAAGGCCATGTTATAGAATGTCATCTTTCAGCCATGGGTGCTGTGACTGGTTGAGACGACTTCCCAAAGTTTCCAACCTAGGTAGTAAGACTGAATCACTAGAAATAAATTTTCTTGGGGTAGTAATGTTCTGCTGTTAAACTTTTCATATTGTCCCATTGCCTTTCTTCGGCTTATTTCGTTTTAATGTCTTATTGCTTGGAAACCAAGCCAGTAATAAAACCTATGAAGGACAATGGATATAACAGATACATTCTTAACTGTATCAGTTGTCTACAACAGGACCCTTATTGATGGGCCAGAATTGCCCTTGTACTGTCACTCAGCAGATAGATGGCTCCTCTGTTTAATATTTTTGTTAGTTTTTGCAAGCTGGTAGTGTCTATACTGCTATATTGCTTGTTTGCTGGATTAGGGGGATACATTTTCATTGTTTTTTTTGACTTGCAGGAAGATATCCAAATTGGACAAGTACAAGGGTTAAACATGCTGCGTCTAAACACAGAAGTTTTTAAGAAAAAGGTGCTCAGTTCTGGTTGGTGTAGAGGTTAAACCCGAACTCATCAAGGAGGGTTTTGTCATCAACTAAGTTAGTAAGAAAGTGCATATTCCACAATGAGTTTTAACACTAATTCCCCACGTTTAGTTCCTCTACTTTACTGCTTTTCTACTAATTGACATTCTTGGTGTAGAGGTTAAACCCGATAGTAGAGGGACTTATCAAGGAGCGTTTTGTCATCAACTAAGTTAGTAAGAAAGTGCATATTCCACAATGAGTTTTAACGTTCATTCTCCATGTTTAGTTCCTCTACTTTACTGCTTTTCTACTAATTGACATTCTTGCTTCATTCTAAGAGCTGCAGTGTTGAAGAGATGTGTATCGTCTTGTTCCCTCCTAGAGAACAGGAGGCAAACAGGGTTTTTTTTTTCCAGGCAGGTATTAGATGCTGGACTTTTTTTTTTTTTTTTTTTTTATTAGAAATCCAGCAAGTTTTCTGCTTGATTTGTTTTCCTTATTATTGTCTGATGATCAACATTTAGATCAATATTGCAGTAGCTTTAGCTTTATGGGTTAGCTTAAGCTTTATGGGTTACATCCTGCTAAGGGTATGACCATCAGCCAGTTTTCAAAACTTCAGGGCACCTTCCATGCTTCCTTAACTACTGTGGGGCTAGAGAAGAGCCACATAAAAGCAGAGCTTAAGGCTGCAAAAGCTTCAGAGTTTTCTTGTCAGTGAAGTGCACTAACTTTGCGGGCTTTCATAGAACTGACAGCTAATGATCCTTCAAAACTGAGCAGATAAGTACCTTTCTGGGGAAAACCTTAGCTTTACACCGAAAAATTGAGTATTGTGATCTGATGTCTTTCATTTTCCTCACAAATGGTCTTGGATCATCTGGTCGGACTCTGCTGCATTTACAGGACTTGATCCAGTTCTTGAGCTCATCCCTCTACCAATAATGTTCTGTTTTATCCCCAACTCCTCTGATCTTGTTTGCCTCCAACACAGTGAGACGGAAGTTTCCATTCTCAAGTGCGCAAGGCATATTTCTTTTGTTTAATTTCTCTAAAGTTCTGCCTAAAACCTCTTCCTTTTGCAGTTTTTAGTAGTTTAGTATCTACTCTTTTCCTTCCTCCCTGCTTGTTGCTGGTGTCAGGGCTTTTCTGTTTCTGTGTTTTCTGACTATTGGCTGCCTTTGTTGATATTTTCCCCTTACTGTTATTCAGCATCCACAGTGTCATCCTTGTCTAAGAGATGTTTGACAGAGGCGAATGTGGACAGGATGATGCAGAGATTTCTAAGGGCTCAGATCCAGATGGGGATCCTGCCCACTCCATTGCTTCATGGATCCATGAGTGCCCCTGCTCAGCCAGTTCTTTCAGCTTCTCCAATTGGAACCACAGTTTGAGTCCCAGGATGCAAGATCCCCGAGAGGTTCGGTGTAGGATCTAAGGCAGCTTCCCTTCTCAACTCTGATGGTGTCCCTGACCGATTCTGCTCCAACACCCTCTGATCAGAGCAGGTCTGTGATCCAGGAGGTCAGGACCGGTCCTGAGGGTTTGGATTTGGTTCCGACTTTGTCAGATCCACCCCTTCCCCTTGTAGACTTGGCCCTGGACAGCTCAGATTTGGTTCTCCCCATGAGACTTGGATCCAAGGACAGCCCCAACCTTCCTTCCTTGCTGGCTTCTGCTCCGAGGAAGGAGGGAGAGATTTCCCCTTATCTGTCTGCTTTCAAGGTGGTAGAAAGGGCTTTCTCTTTGCATAGAGTTCCATCCTCTCATGTCTGATTCTTGCTGGGCAAAAGCTCCTCTGTCCATCTGTCGAACAGGGAGTCCAGAACAATGGACAGATTTGGAAAGCAAGTGTATGCCTTCGCTATGTTAGCGCTGAGGTCATTAAACTACCTGGCACACTTCACTCATCTGCAGAGAGATTTGATCAAGGAACTTGCAAATACTCACTTGGAGTCCATGTCTGTTTAACGTGCATTTCTAATGCATCAGTAAGGTTGATCTCCCATGCAGCAGAGTGCACGTCATGAGCTGTCTGTTCAGGCATAGACATTGAGACATGCCTGGATGAGGCTTTGCGGAACCCTTCAAGGCGTCCTTTGTCACATCTTCACCTGCAGCAAACAAGAAGGGAAGACTCTGTCTACCATAGGAATCAAGTTTTCAACCCCTCAATGTACTTTCTCTAGAAAGCAATGAGGTGGTAAGAAGATGTGGTTCTGAAAATCTGTGGGACTTTTCCAGGATTTGTGCAGGCATACTTCCTCCAGAGGCAGAGGAGGAAGTTTCAATGGACAACTTCATCCTAGAGGCAGAGGGGGCCCGCAGAATCAGGGCTTCAGATATTCTTTCTCTGATAGGCCCTGTCAATGCTCCTGAAGTGTTGCCCGACTGTCTGTCACTGGAGGCAGTCGGGAGTCACTTCTGTTTGCACCTAGATGCCTGAACAGATATCACAGAAAATTCATGAGTGCTAAGAATCATATCCCGAGGTTACTACATACCCTTTTCTCTTCCTCCTCCTGTCTACAGAAAGAAGCTTTCCAATGATACACCCAATCAGAGGGAAGATGCAGCTCAGGAAATATGAAAGCTGTTTTAAAAAAGAGTCATCCAGGATTTCCCACCCAAATGTATAGGATTCGTAACTTACTCCCATTTCTTTTTAGTGCCAAAGAAAACGGGACCAGAGACTCATTTTGAATCTAAGGAATTTGAACCAGTATGTAAAGAAGACAAGAGTTCTGAATGGTTATGGTTAAGTCCATCCTGCTGTTCTGCACAAAGGCGATTGTGTGTGCTCTGTAGATCTCCAGGATGCGGACTATCAGATCAAAATAGACAGGCGATCCAGGAGGTATCTATGCTTTAGACTGGGAGCCAATCATTACAAATTCAGGGTACTGCCCTTTGGTCTCACCATAGCCCCAGAGTGTTTATCAAATGCATGGCAGTAGTAGCAGCTCACTTGCAACTCAAAGGATTCCAGGTGTTTACATATCTTGATGATTGGCTCTTTACCACCCCAACCAAGCATCAACTTCTACAAGCTACAGATTACTTTCTCCAGATTTCCAATAACTTAGTCATCTCTACAAACCATGCCAAATCGAACCTGGTCCCCATACAGACCTTTGAATTTATAGGGACTCTCTTGAATAGTATGACTCAGGTGGCATCCTTACTTCTTCATCTCATCACACCCTTGAGAAGTCTGGTATGGGCCATACTATCTCATCCATCCCCTCCAGCACAACTGGTATATAAGCTGTTGGGTCAGTGTCAGCTGCCATTCTTCTAGTTCTTCTAGCAAGATTCTTTGTACGAATCCTTCAATGGAACTTGGCTGTACTGTGGTCCATACTTTACCAGTCCCTATCGTTTTCCATAAGACTCACCCCAGTCTGCAAACGTCATGTTCTCTGATGGATCCAGTCCAACGCTTCCCAGCTGGGGGATGAGAGCAGTGCTAGTGCTGCAGGCATTTCAGGATGTTCTTCTTCTGGAGACTAATGCAGTTCACACAGACGACATGTTAGTAGTCTGGTACATCAACAAAAAAGGAGGAACTCGCTTGTATCCTCTATGTAGAGGCGCCATGAGGGTGTGGGAATGGGCGATCTCTTCACACTGCTTTCTCATTGCAACGCATATACCGGGGAAAAATCAGAAATCAGTGCACTAGCAGACGGACTCAGCAGATCCATTCTGATTCCTCACAAGTGGTTTCTGAATCAATCAGTAGTGAACACGATCTTCAGCCGCTGGGGCCAGCCTTGCTGCGACCTATTTGCCTTGCCCCTTAACAAATTCAGCAAGTACATCACTCTGATTCCCCCTCCAGGAGAGTCTCAAGAGTGATGCTGTTGTTCACATTTGGCCCCCGGGTCTCCTGTATGCATACCCTCGTTTTCCTCCGATTCCCAAGTTCTTACAGAAAACAAGCAGGTTGGAGCTCACTCATCCTCATTGCCTCCTTCTGGCCTCGACAGAAATGGTTCCCCTTCCTCTTGTCACACTTGAAATATCCCCCATGGATACTGGAACCCACTCAGGATCTCTTGTCTCATCCATCATGAATTCAGCACCCCAATTTACACACCATCATGCTAACCACATAGTTTCTTCACTTCCAGTAATTAAGACAGTCCAGACAGTATCTTGGCCTCCAAAAGACTTCTACCAAGAAAGTCTACAGAATCAAATGGAAAAGATTTTCTGTTTGGGCTTCCAATAAGGATATCAACCCCTTTTTATCACCTACTTATGCCATTCTTCTCTTTCTAACTATAGCTAGCTTCTCTACTGTTGAGCTTCAGTTGGGAGCGATCTCCAAATTTCATTCTGGAAGCAATTCCTTTTCTTAGGCTTGGTCCATATTATGTAAAGCCTTCATGAAAGGTGTCTTTTCTCCTCAGACCGCAATAAAGGATCCCTCTCCTCCTACCTTACTGTGGTC
>NC_056744.1:39553300-39633300 GCF_019279795.1 Protopterus annectens | reverse complement strand
GCAGGCTACCTGCAGTTGGCCTGAATTCCAAAGTCCTGGTCCGGCGTCGGTTGCTGTCGCCTCTTCCCTGACGTCAGGGAAGCTGACGCCATTTCCTTCAGTCTTTCTTGCCACGCGGTGCCCGAAGCAAAAGCAGTTCGCAAGTGCCAGTCGGCCGACTTCTGAGATTTTCAAATTCGAATTTCAGATCCGAAGTCTTCATTAAAGCTAAGTACCCTGTTGGGGCAACTTTTTTTCTTGCTCCAGACCGATGTCAAAAAAAGTTAATAATTGTATTTCTTGTGGGAACAAATAACTCATAAGGATTTTCATTCTTACTGTATTCCTTGCCTAGGCCCTGACCACAACGTTGTTAGTTGTCGGTTTTGTGCTAGATTTAACCAACGCACTATTAAGCGTCGGTTCGATTTTGCATTTCATTACTTTGGCAGAAGATTTAATTATATAATGCCATCAGAACAGCCGACTACCGGAGTTTATAAAAAGCGCAAAGAAAAGGACAGGCATCCAAGGTCCAAAACCGACAACGAGGCTTCGGCAAGGCCAGTTGCCGGTTTACAGTGAGGCATTTTCGCAGCCCCTGATGCCCGCTACCTGAGAGCCACAGGCCGCTTCCGACTCCCACGTGGAGCCGACTAGGCTGCTGGAAACTCAAGGTATTGGGTCCTCGGAAACTATTCCCTCAGATGGTCCGGAGCCGCTGAGCAGGCATCGGCTTCTGAGGGTGTTTTCAGACCTACACAGTTATACGTGACGACTTCAGCTTCAAAAGCAAAGACTAAAGCACCTCTAAAGACAAAGAAACAAGTACAACATTCCCCTGGACAGGCCTCCATGCCTAAAAAACAGGTGCTTAAAATGGCCGAAGACCTAATTACTTTGATCAGGGGTTCCCTTCCCCCTCCTGATAAGAGGCCTAGGCAAGAGACAGAATATGCATCTTCAGATCAGGTTTCCATTTCCTCTGATTCCTCTTCTGAACAGGAAGACTCTCTTCCTCCCTATGAGGATTCTGATGCTGAAGAATCTATTCCTTCAGCCTCTCCTCCGGAGGGATTATTCTTTTGGGGAGACCCTGCATATTATGAGGGAGCACTTCCACTGGGAAAACCAAGATTACTCAGAATCTAAGAAAAGGCTCCGAGATTTCCTTTTATTACCTCAACACAGGCCCCTTTATTACTTCAGCACAGGCCCCTTGCTATTCCTCCTGTTTTAGAAATTGTAGATGTATTTTCAGAGTCCGGTCTGTCTCCTGACTCTTTACCACCTGCTCCTGTTAAGCCAGATAGATACTACAGGGTGCCTGATTCACACAAATTTCTTTGTAAAAACCCCGCTGCTGACCCAGAAACACTCTCTCAGGGTCCCAAGGTGGTCAAGGCTTCCACTGCAAAAAACCCTATCCCCTCTGATAGGGATTCAAGGGCCCTGGACAGATGGGGGAAAAAGATTTATACTTCTGCTACTTTGGCCGTAAGGGCCTTAAATTGTCAACTAAAAACTGTAACGGAGACTCTACTGATGTAAAACAACCAAATAATCCAAAAATCAGTGTGGGAAGACCGTAACCACTCACTTTGTATCACTCACTTTATTAACGTAAGCAAACTGCAATAAAACGTTTTCGTCAGTCCAAATTCTTGACTTCATCAGATACACATTGTAGCCAAGCCATGTCTTAAATACATAACACAATCAATCATTCAATTATTAATTTGAATATCTTAAAGAAACACTTGCTTAAAACTACATGAAAAAACTACTGAATAAATATATCAAGCCTTAAAATTTTTTTTTTAAAAAAACAGCACTTTACATATATACAAATGTATAAAACATGAAAATGCATATGTTGTTTAAAAATGTACTTAAAATACCAATATTATTACCTAATATTCATTTATAAATCACAGGGGAAATAAGGAATTACACTCTACCAGCTTTTAATTTGAGAAGGGGCATTATAGATATAGTGTCATTTAAGCCTGGAACCTTGTTTGCTTCTAATAAAATCTGCCAGTATGTATCCCTATGTTCCAATTTCACCTGCCAGGGGCCACCACGATTGTCTCTAACCATTGTTTCTAAGACAAAAAATTCATATCTTGCCTTGGGGCAAACTGAAAGATGTCGATAAAGGGCATTGTTAGAATTTTCTTTCTGAATTTCGTAAAAATGTTCATAAATTCTCCTCCTAAGATGTCTTTCGGTTTTGCCAACATAAAATGCTGGACATTCTAGGCAAGATACCAAATATATAACCCCCTGACTATTACAATTTCAGAATTTTGTAGACTGTATCAGCCTATTTCTAGCTGAAAGAAGTATTTTATCCGTATGAGAGATGTATTTACATTGTGGGCATGTACCACACCTATATGTACCCTTACGCTTGTTAGAAAATGTGTTTGGATTGGATTCATACTCTAATAAATTTTTGATATTATTCCCCTTTCGAAATACGGTCTTAACATTCTTTCCTTTTAAATTACTGAGATCGGTAATGTCTCTGAAAATATCCCATTCACGTTCAGTGATGTTTCTAATAGCGCCAGAATGGCACTATACTCAGTAATAAAGGCTTTGTTGAACTCTATCTGGGAATCTTTTGGCCCTAGAATTTTTTCCAGTTGTCCTGTACCCAAAATAGGTCGATATTTGTTGTTTCTGCCTTCATAGACCTCTTGACAGATGTGATTAATAAATTCCTCAGGGTAACCCCTATCTTGAAACATCGCAGTAAGTCTGAAACATTCTGATTGATAGTCAGTTTCATTAGATGTCCTTAAATTGTCAGTTTCATATGCTTAAATATCAGCAATACCTTATGTCACTGCTTAAACAGAAAATGTCAACAAATTCTGAATGTGCAGAAAACAAAGAAATGCAGGATTTATTGCATGCAGCTGAACAAGTGGGAAAGCATACTTTGCAGTGTGGTTTTGATTCTCTGGAGGCCTCCTGCAGGGCCGCTGTTACGGGTTCTGTCATTAGGAGGCATGCTTAGTTAAAGGAACATAATCTGCCTGATCATGTTAAAGCAAAATTATTAGACGCTCCATTACAGCATAATGCCTTGTTTGGTGTTAAAGCAGAAGAGGTGTTGAAGAAAGTGGAGGACAAAGCTAAATCTATGCAAACAGTCAAGGATTTCTTACAGGTACAGCCTCCCAGATTTATCAGGAACTGGCCTACAAAAAAATTGGTCCTTTCCAGTGTCAGACAGGCCACAAAGAGGCAGATATAGACGCCCCAGAGGCAGATCCCAGACCCAAGGCTCATACAGGTCTAAGCAATGGGGTGCTTCTACCTCCAAAAGCGGAGAAGATAAATCACAGCCATACAGAAAACAGTCTCAATGACTCCCCCCTGCCAGCACCATGCACTTATCTTCTGGCAGCTCCTTTAGGGGGAAAACTAGCACATTTTTCACAAAATTGGCACATGATCACCCAGGACAAATGGATCTTGAATATAGTGTCACAAGGCTACAGGTTCCACTTTCAGACCCTGCCAAGGGCAAACGGTATGCCAGACCTGCCACACAACCAATGGGCAGAGGCACAAAAACAAGTTTCATCCCTCATGAACATAAGGACCATTCAGAGAGTTCCACAACAAGAGCAGGGACTAGGATTTTACTCAAGACTGTTCTTGGTGCCCAGAAAGGACAAAGCCTGGAGACCAATACTGGACCTGTCTATTCTAAACACATTTCTGGATATTCCGAAATTCAAAATGTTGACTCTGCAGCAGCTTCTGCTGGGCAAGAAGGCTTGGCTTGTGACTTTAGACCTAAAAGAGGTATGCCTGCATGTCCCAATCAGATAGTCATGCAGAAGATACCTCAGATTTATAGCTGGCTCAATGCACTACCAATTCTCTGCACTGCCCTTTGGCTTATCTACTGCACCCAGGGTCTTCACAAAATGCCTGGCACCAGTAATTGCTTTTTGCAGACAAAGAGGAATACAAATTTATCCTTAGTTGGACGACTGTCTTCAAGCAGAGAACAAGGACATTCTACTACAGCATCTGGCGTTGGTAAAAAGATTGCTAACAAGTCTAGGGTACACAGTAAACAAAAAGAAATCAAAACTAGTACCTTCTCAAGAGAATATTCCTGGGTGCAAGCTTAAATACAACTGCCCAGATGGCTTATCTCACGCCAGAGAAACAAAGACAACTGACTACTTATTTAAAAATATTGGCAACAAAGACCCAGTTATCTGCAAAAAAATTCTGCAGGCTTTTGGGATTCATGGCATCCTGCATTCTGCTAATTCCATATGCAAAACTGCACATGAGGAAACTAAAATGGTATCTAAAAAGTGTTTGGACTTAACATTGCCACAGCCTGGAAACAATAATAACCCTCATTCCCTGCCTGCAACAGGAGTTTCGATGGTGGGCAAAGTACTGTCACCACAACAAGTGACAGCCATTCACTTTACCCACAGCCAGGCAGACATTAACAACAGATGCATCAGATTATGCCTGGGGTGCCCATATGGCAGGAAGATGTATTCAGGGCTCATGGACCACAAGCCAAATGCATCTACATATCAATCAAAAAGAGATGCTAGCTGTTCAAAATGCCCTGACAGCCTTCAAGGACCTACTTCATCCAGGATAGCTATTGATAAAGATGGACAATACTACAGTCATGTGGTACATAAACAAGCAGGGAGATGCACATTCCTACCCCCTCTGCAGACTAGCCATGACTTTGTGGGATACAGCATTGACTTACCAAGTACATCTGCAAGCACAATTCCTGCCAGGAAAGATAAATACTCTGACAGACGAACTAAGCAGAAACCTAGTGGATCCCCACGAGTGGAAATTGGATCCACAAGTCTTCAGCATGATAACAAGGAACTGGGGATACCCAGACAGAGACCTATTTGCCTCCCCTCACAACTGCCAACTACAGAGATTTTGCACAAGGACTTATCACAAACAAGCATGGAAAGTGGATACTCTATCTTTCAGCTGTAAAAACCTAACATTATATGCCTTTGCCCCACTGCCTCTCCTCCCCAAGGTACTCCTAAAGGTCAGAAAAGAGAAGCCAAAAATGATATTGATTGCCCCAGACTGGCCCCGCCAACACTGGTACCCAATCCTAAAGAACTTGTCTCAATGCCCAGCCTGGACATTACCTCAAATTGACCCAACAAAACAATCAGATCCTGCACAGCCAACTCAGGACCTTAAATATGGCAGCATGGCGGATAATGTAGCCATACAAAACACACCTCTCTCTAAAGTGGTGATGGATTTTATTTTGGAGGCCAGGAGGCCTAGCACCAGAAAATCCTATGCAGACAAATGGAAGAGATTCTGTGCTTGGAACCAGCCACAAGGAATTGACACGATTGTTCCAAATATCCCTCAGATTTTGCAATATTTAACTGAGATGCTGAACAGAGGCCTATCCTTTTCATCAATAAAGATAAAGATTCATGCCTCTGCCATTTCAGCTCATTACAATACAGAACCACCTATTTTTTCTCATCCATTACTAAGGCAGTACCTCAGAGGGGCCAAAAACAATAGACCTCCAAGGAGAGCACCAAGACCTGCATGGGACCTCAATTATGTCTTGGAAAAACTCACACTGCCTCCTTTTGAGCCAGCCTCTACAGCTGATATAAAATACTTATCCTGGAAAACGGCTCTGCTCCTAGCAATAACCTTTGCAAGTCGAGTCTCAGAGTTACAGGCACTCATGGCTGTGGAGCCTTTCATCATTTTCCATTCTGACAGGGTTTCTCTGAGGACAAACCCGACAGTTATGCCTAAGGTAGTGTCCAGTGTGGCCCTTAATCAAACAATTCATTTGCCTACCTTTTATCCAAACCCACAGAATAAGGGTGAGATACTTCTGCATTCTTTGGACATTCACAGGCAGCTACGCTTCTACTTGCACAGAACCAAAGCTTTCAGAAAGACTGAGCAACTTGTAGTGGCATATGCTGCAGGATCACAAGGAAAGGCTATCTCATAGCAGACTATTTCTAAGTGGATAGGCCACTGCATTCGTTTCTGCTATTAGCATGGCAAATCAGTGCCTAAGGGCATTAGGCCCCATTCAACCAGAGCAGCAGCCACTTCAGCAGCCTTCCTCAGAGGAGTACCAACCAAAGACATCTTAGAGGCTGCAACTTGGAGTTCAGTGTACACTTTTACAAAGCACCATCACTCTACTCTAAATCCAGGGCAGGCTTTGCCACTGCAGTTCTGCAGGGCCTCATAGCATCTCCTAATCCTATTTACCCCCAGCCTCCCAACCTTAGCTTTGGGATTCAACCCAATTGTAATGACTGCAATAGTGAAACACGATGAACATAGTACAGTTGTGTACCTACCGTAAATGTAGATGTTCGAGTGTATTCACTGTTGCAGTCCAGGTTACCCTCCCACCATCCCCCTTTCTTTTGCTGGGACTTATCTGTACTTCTCTATTCTATACAACCTATGTGGTGTATTTGCTTGTAGATGAAGGAAATTTTTTTCTTTAGTGCATGCATGCTTATTGGCATAATTTAGCCTACCCTTTAGGGGGCACCTGACATCTGGGGTAAGAAAAACTGAAGAAAATGGCGTTGGCTGCATCTTTTATACCCCTGGCTGGCTGACGTCAGGGAAGAGGCAACAGCAACCGACGCCGGACCAGGACTTTGGAATTCAGGCCGACTGCGGGTAGCCTGCCAGCAGGATAACCCAATTGTAATGACTGCAACAGTGAATACACTCAAACATCTACATTTATGGTAGGTACACAACTGTACTTTTCCAGGAGGCCTAATAAATTTATAACTTGCCCTCAATACAAAACCTTTCTAACTAAAGGAGTGCTCATTGATGCCATGGTGGTGGCAGTGGCTACCAAGAAGGAACTATAGGAAACTTCTAAGCCTGTTCATCCTCCTAATAGAGATTCAAGGATCATGGACAGATATGGGAAGCATATGTTTAGTTCAGTGGCTTTTGTCCTTTGATCGATGAACTATCTAACACATTTCATTAGGTTTCAAAGGGATCTCCTGAAGGAACTAGGAGATACCCTGCAGGGTTCAGTAGCCGCGGGGGTTTCAGACAAGGTAATTTCCCAGCTCTCTATGTTTAATTCTATTGTGGACTCTTCCATGCGTCTGGTGTCTTATGCAGCTGATGGAACGAGCAGAGCAGCGCATACAGGAATTGCCCTTAGGAGACATTCCTGGATCCCCCTATGTTCCTTTGCGGAACCCTTTAAGTCTTCCTTTATTAACACCCCTTTTGATGGTTCGTCCCTTTTTGGACCGAAAGTAAAGGAAACACTTACAAGGAGTGAAAAAGATGGAAGGACTCTGTCTGCCGTCAGAGTACATTCTTCTACCTTGATTAGACCTTACCCCAAAGGGGAGGTGGAAAGATGTGGTTCCGTAAGTCTCAAGGATCTTTCCAGGACACTTGTGGTGAACGCCCCTCTAGAGGCAGAGGAGGGGGAAATAATGGAAGACGCCGTCCACGCGGCAGAGGGGGTCTGCAGAATCAGGGTGACAGAGATCAGTTCTTTGGGAAGCCCTATCAACACTTCTGAGAGGAGACCCGACTGTTCATCTCTGGAGGCAGTCGGGGGACGTCTTTCTTTGTACCCAGACGCCTGGCTAAAAGTAAAAAACAGCTGGGTACAAAGTATTATATCCAGAGGATACTTGATCCCCTTTGCCACACCGCCCCCTTTTGTGAAAAAAATCCCAGACATCCCACCCAGTCACAGGGAACAAGCAGCCATAGAGGTCTAAAGGTTCATAGATAGGTACTAGGCTATCGGCCCTGGGGCCTATACAAGCCCAGCCAAAAAGGTACCCTGGCTTTTGCCACCCAAGAAAATTATTTTCCTGTGCCACTGTCGAGCAGAGCCACATAGGTGATAGGGTGAATATTTCCCATCCAATCATCAAGATTTTTCTTGGAGTGCTAATGAGGAGCTTTGTTTGATATAGATAGGTAGTTTATTCCAGAGTATGGGAAGTCTCTGGGACAGAAATCTATCCCTCCGGCATGCTCTGTTTATTGTGGTGACCAGGTTTAGGTCCCTAGAGCGTGTAGCTCGGAGGGATTGGGATTTCTTTAAGTGGAGCATGTCCAACAGCTCTGGGTTTGACATAGCTTTGTATGTTAGGCAGAGATCACCTCTGAGTAGGCGATATGCGACGGAGTAAAGCTGGAGTTTTTTGAGACAGTCTGCATAGGGCATCTATTTGAGGCCGGTAATCTTCTTTGTGAGGTATTTCTGCGGCCTTTCCAGTTGTTGTAGATGTCTTGTGAGGTACATACCAAAAGGGGCGTTGTACTCTATAATGGGTCTAATGAGTGATGAGTAGAGGGGAACAATGACCTCTTTTTTTTCTGGATGATAAATCTTTTGTGATGAGGTGTGCCACGTAGAAGGATTTCCCGACTACTGTGGCGATGTGATTATCAAAGGAGAGACTACTGTCCACCTGTGTCCCAAGGTCTCTTATCACACTTTCGGTGTTAAGTATACTACCGCCTATGTTGTAGTTCATGGGTACAGAGTTTTTACCAAAGGGGATGACAGTGCACTTTTTGGAATTGAGCTTGAGGCCATTGCTTTGACACCAGGCGTCTGTCTCAGTGAGGCCCTTTTGTAGGATGTCCACATCGTTAGGAGTTTCGATTATGGCTCCTAGTTTGCAGTCATCTGCGAACTTCATTAGCCAAAGACCTTCTGTGTTAGCCTGTACTTCAGAGAAGTAGATACCAAACAGGAGATGACCCAGGACTGAACCCTGTGGTACTCCACTTGTCACTGGTCTGAAGTTGGATTTGGAGTCTGCTACTTTCACAGTGTGGGTTCTGTCAATGAGCCAGTTGGCAACCCATCTTGTGACATAGGGATTTATACCTAGTTTGGTGAGTTTATCTATAATTCCAGAGTGGGGGATGGTGTCGAAAGCCTTGGCAAGATCTAGATAGGCTGTGTGAACCACCTTACCCTTGTCTACAGCTTTGGTGACTGCTTCAGAGAAGTCTTATCAGGTTTAGGAGACATGATCTGCCTTTTACAAACCCAAACTGGGTGGGGTCCAGAGTTTGGCGATTACCAATATCTTTGTTTATAAGTTCCATGATGATACATTCCATGGCCTTGCAGACCAGGCTAATGGGCGGTAGTTCCCAGGGTCCGTGGTGGCTCCCCCCTTGTGGAGTGGGATAACCGTTGCTGTGCGCCATTCAAGCAGGCACAAAGCTTGAGGTGAGGCTATGATTGAACATGGTTGCTGGAATAAATCCAGAGGATACTCAATCCCCTTTGCCACACAGCCCCCTCTTGTGAAAAAAATCCCAGACATCCCACCCAGTCACAGGGAACAAGCAGCCATAGAGATCTAAAGGTTGCTGGAAAAAAGAGTCATCCAACCAGTCCCAGCAGACCAGAGAGCATCCGGAACTTACTCGAGGTTCTTTTTGGTCCCAAAGAAAATGGGGGACTGGAGACCTATTCTAGACCTCAGCAGACTAAACAAGTCGGTAAAAAAGACAAAGTTTTGGATGGTCACGCTACAGTCAATACTCACCTTTCTGGGGAAAGACAATTGGATGTGCTTGATAGATCTCCAGGATGCGTACTACCACATAAAAATGGACAGGTCATCCAGGGATCATCTACACTTCCGGCTGGGAGCCAGTCATTACCAATTTCGTGCTCTGCCCTTTGATCTCACTACAGCCCCCAGAATGTTCACCAAATGCATGGCAGTACTCACGGCTCACCTGAGACGTTTGAGATTCCAGGTGTTTCCATACCTAGACTACTGGTTCCTCACTGCCCACCACCAGGCATCAACTCATACACGCAAGGGACAACTTTAAATCTCTGCAATCAATTGGGGATTACCATAAACTCAGAAAAATCTGCTTTGTCGCCATCGCAACAGACCGTTTTTATAGGAACAGAGCTAAATTCAGTCACAATGACCTTAAGCCTTCCGCCAGAAAGAGTTTGTCTTTTACGAAAACAAATCGTAAACCTGCTTCCAAAGACAAAAGCCCCTGTCTCCATGGTACTCAAATTGCTAGGAACGATGGCGGCAGCAATCATTGCCATTCCTCTGGGTCGGATGCATATTTTTATGTATTTATTTATATTTGTTGACTGGGAGTGTCCGACTGGACGTAGGTCCATTTTCAGCGGAGGCCCGGGGAGAAAAGCTCCACAGTTAAAATATGCAAGTACTACAATGGCTCCTGTTCTCTCAGTGGTCCTTTCAGGAACTTCCAGTGTCACAACAAATCATAACGAATATGTGCAAGAAGGACCTTCAGTGGTGGCTGACATCTCAACAAGTAACTCTAGGCCGTCCATTTGTTCTACCCACTCCTGTAGCCACGGTGACCACGGACACTTCCTTGATAGGGTGAGGGGGCATTATCAGGAAGAAAAGCCCAAGGCATGTGGAAGAAGCACAAGGCTTATCTGCATATCAATGTCCTGCAGATGAGAGTGGTACTCCTAGCGTTGCGATCCTTTCAAGACTCTCTTCCTCTGGGAACAATTGCATTTCAGACAGACAGTATGTCAGTGGTCTGGTACATAAACAAGGAGGAACCAAATTTTATCCCCTGTGTCGAGAGGCCCTGAGAGTATGGCAGTGGGCAACTTCCACCCAGCGCTTTCTGATAGCAACGCACATCCCGGGGAAATCCAGTCTGATAGCAGACAAGCTAAGCAGGGCAATTCTCTTGCCTCATGAGTGGCCCCTAAAGAAACAAGTAGCGGAAAGGATCTTCCTCAGATGGGGCCAGCCTTGCTGCAATCTCTTTGCAACCTCAACAAACACTAAATGCAGCATCTACCTAGCCCTAACCCCCCCTCCCCCGTGGGGGGGTGCACTGGCCCCTGGGTCTCCTTTATGCGTTTCCTCCGTTTCCTCCTTCCCTTCTAATACCATAGTATTGCATAAACCAAAGACTCTGGGAAGAACCATAATCTTAATAGCCCCTTACTGGCTTCATCAAATTTGATTTCCCTTCCTTCAGCCTCATCTATTGGAAGAACCTTGGATCCTGGACCCAGTTCCGGATCTTCTGACCCATTCCTCGAGTGCTCTTCATCCTTCCCTTCACTCCCTCAAACTGACAGCTTGGCTGTTCCAGTTCCAAACATAACCAGGATTCACAACCTCTCAGCTGAGGCGCAACATATTTTAACATCTTGTCATAAATCATCTACCAGAAAGTTATATCTTAGCAAATGGAAGAGATTTTCTGCATGGGCATCTCAGAATGATATTGATCTGTACCTAGCTTCAATTTCATCCATTCTGGAGTTTCTGACTAAACTTTTCAATGAAGGGGCCACTGCAGCTACCATTAGAGTTCAATTAGCAATTTTGAACTTTTCATCTTGGTGTCCAGGGTTTTAATGTCATGTCACATCGACTCTCTAAAGCCTTTCTCAAGGGTACTATTCATTTGAGACCACCCGTCAAAAACTCCAGCCATGCTAATGAATCTAAATTTTGTTCTTTCCCGAATTATTTTACCTCCTTTTGAACCAGCCTCATTGTGTCTCTCCAATATCTCTCATGGAAGACCATATTTTTAATAGCTATCACTTCTGCTCGGAGGATTTCTGAGTTACAGGCCATGACCATCAAACCTCCTTATCTGATTTTCCATAAGAGTCTCACTCAGAACTAATCCATCATTTTTACCCAAGGTTTGTTCAGAGACAAATCTCAACCAATCTGTTGAATTGCCCGTTTTCTTCCCTAAATACACAAATAAGATGGAACACATGCTGCACAAACTTGATGTTTGTAGGCAACTCCGATTTTATTTGGACAGGACCAAACAGTTCTGAAAAACAGAACAGCTCTGTCTCCTTTTCGCAATCGAAAAAAGGTGCACCAGTGACCAAAGTCACCTTGTCAAGATGGTTATCAGATTGTATTTCTTTCACTTACAGTTCAGTGAATGCTCCATTACAACAAAAAAATAAAGGCCCACTCTACTAGAACTGTATCTACCTCATCAGCCTTCTCTGCTAAGTTACCATTAGATACTATTTGTGCAGCAGCTACCTGGTCAAGGCGTCCTACTGTCATAAATCATTACAAAATAGACAAGGCCTCCAGGGACAGGGCTTCCTTTGGTTCCACTGTTCTGAAGAACATTCTCCTGTGAGCTACACGAGAAAGATGGTGCTTGGGATGCTACCCATCAGTAAAATGAACGGCGAGATAGAACAACTTCATATAAAGAAGTTATGTACTTCGTAACGTTCCATGCGAGTTGATCATCTCACCTTCATTCTTACGTCCCACCCTCCAACCCCCATCCAGTCTACTTGAGGACCGAAAATTCTTTTAGTTATGGTGTATTGTCTCTTATCCATTTCTTAGGGTGGCATATTAATAGTCATAGGTAGCCAGTTGGCAGCAAACAAGATCTGAGGGAAGATCAAGGTGCATCATGGGATAGTGAGTTGGCCTCATGCTGGTTGAAGACCTCCAGCTTTTGCAGTTGGCCGAGTAGGCTCCAAACCCATCAGTAAGAATGAAGGCGAGATGAACAACTCGCATGGAATGTTATGGTGAGTACATAACTTCTTTTTTTCCCCTCTCTTTTTTCTGCATATCTGTGTAGAATACTTAGGTGAGGGGCAGAATGTTGTGCTTTTGGGGACTGTTACTGAACTTTTTACCTCGGAACCTTAACTTTTTTGTCAGGAGGTTTACCGGCACACAGGCTGTGCTACCCACCTTTCAGCCTTCTTTCTTTGCTTAACCATTGAGTAATTCTCAAGTTCTTTGCCTCTTCATTCTTCCATATGCAACAAGAAAATTTCTTTGGAATCTTCGGGTGTCAGGCTGACCTCAGCCAAAGATATGCAAGTCTTCTGTGATCAGACTTGATTCCTTGGACTACTTATCATTGTCCCTCAGTTACTGTGGTATAACTTCTCTGGAAGCTGCTAAGGACCAAGGAAAATTACACTTACTTCGTGGCTGTAGGGTTCCTCTGTCCCGACAGGGGAGAGACACTCTTCGTCTCTGGTGGAAGGACCAGATGAAGTTTTACTGCATAGTTGGTGCTAAGGTGCCTGATCACTGCTGGTGCCAATGACATGGGTCAGCCCTTTTCTGGGGGGGGGGGGGGCCAGGAAAAGAAAGCAAACCGTTGACTGTTTTTTCCTTATAAATTCATAGGTAAGTACTACGCTAGCTGCCCTTGTGGTCCATTTTAAGCCTAGCCATGTTCCCTTTTGGTGCTTGAATTAACCTATTCCATTTGGGATTAGATTGGCCTTGCCCATCCCTTGGTCAGTAGTCATATATTACCCCTAATAAGAATAAATGGGATCTTACCATAGATAATTGGATGGGACCCAATCATGGGGTAAAGCATTTAGGAGCTCTGTTTGTCCATTAGTACTCCTGTTTCTTCAACTGTGGACTTGGAAAATGTGCTGGACAAGTGATTACTGTCTGCATGTGATATTGTCATTTTCATTCATTCCTCAACGAATGGGTCTCAGATTCAACTTAGCCACTTTTCTCTAGATTGTAGGATCTGACTCTCAAACTCCTCCTTTTACCCATAATGCCCCTGAAAACTGCATTATAGGTTCATAGGTAGGTACTAGGCTATTGGCCCTAAGGCCTATATAAGCCTAGTCAAAAAGGTACCCTGGCTTTTGCCACCCAAGAAAATTATTTTCCTGTGCCCCTGTCTAGCAGAGCCACAGAAGTGATCCCCGGGGTGAATTTCCTATCTCCCATCCAATCATCAAGATTTTTCTTGGAGTGCTAATGAGGAGCTTTGTTTGATATAGATAGATAGTTTGTTCCAGATTATCTGAAGTCTCTGGGACAGGAATCTCCTCCAGCATGTTCATCTCCTTTGCCGCTCTAATGATTCAGTCGGGATTATTTTCTCTTGAGCTCAAAAGTTTTGTAATTTGCGAGTTGAGTAAAAACTTTATAGAGTTTAACTTAAGTTTCTTTATTTGTCATCTTTTATAGCATCCTCTCTTTACTGCTAAGCTAGTTTGATTCTCGTTACCATTGTTGGTATAACTTTCCTTTTCTCTCTATCTTATAAAAAAAAAAAATTCTCTTTTTTCTGTTTTTCTACTGTTAGGCATACTACATAGCAATGGCTGAAAAGTGTACTGGATTTAAGAAGTGCACTTCCTGTGGGTACAAGATACCCAACTCTGATGCCCACATGAACTGCATTTTATTGTTTAGGCCCTGCTCACCTAGGTACTACTTGTAATATTTGTGCTGGTTTTAATGCCAGAGCCATCAGTGATCGATGTAACAAATTGGTGCTTTTATGGGCCTTATTCCTGCTTCTGCACTTTCTTCTACTGTGTCTATATCAGGAGCTCAAACTCCACCTCAGAAATCAAAATCCATGGAGTCCATGGAGCACAGAAAGTGCTCTCCTGTCAAATCTCCCAACTGTGCTCTGATATCGAAGCCTCTGCTAAAATCGCCAAGTACTCTGATCTCAAATCGTCAGATCCGATACCTTCATCCTCCGTCTCCTCTGCTCCAAAGCCCTCATTTTTTCCTCCAGAGCCAATGTCTCCAAGACTAAAGTCTCCCTTCCTGCAGGAGACCCCAAGAAAGTCTTTTCAACCTCCTTCCACTTCCTCTTTGATCATGTCCTTCCGAAGTCTTACCAAAGTAAAGGTGGAGAGAATGATGATAAAATTCATCAGAACACAGATCCAGATGGGGTCTTAGCATTTCCATCTCCAATCAGATCCGTGAGACTTAAACCTCCCTCACATGGCCGTCATTACTGCTTCTGCAATCTGACCTTCTCTTTCAGAGCCCTTGGCTCTGAGATCTCCGAGAGTCAAACTGTCTGATCTGAAGACAACCCTATCTTTGACTCAGTCTACCTGTCTGTTCCGTTCAGCTCTAACTCCCTTTGAGCAGACGTATCTTGGAGCCGAAGCACCTGTGTCAGATCCAAGGGAATGACCTCGACTCTAAAGCTTTCATTGCTATCACTTTCCCTCGGGGCCTTGGTACTAGACAGCTTGTCTCCAATTTCTCCCTCAGAGCGGAGAGTCAATGAGGGCCTTGGTTTGTCTGATCCAAGAGTTTTGGCTCTGGTCAGATTGGCCTCTACTTCTCCTTGTCCCACTGCCTTTGATGTGTTGGAGAGGGTCTTTCTCTCACCCGATAGCCATCTTGACTCTTACCTCTTCGTATCCAGTCCCTGTTCCCTCTTTGGATCCTGTTTCCAAGTCTCTTCATCCTACGCCACAGGGACAGCCAAGCCCATAAGACCTTCCATGCAGTTACAGTTAGAGAACTCCCTGCCTCTTCCAGTACCTCTCCAGATCACCCCACTGAAGAGGTCCCCAAAAGGGGTTGTGCAAAAGGAGGCACTGAGATTCCCCTCAGGAATCTTTGACAGAAGACACCAATTTCGATGAATGGGAAGGGTCCAGTAGATCTCCACCAGACGATGTCTCCTTCGGAGACATTCTAGAAATCCTACACCAAAAAGGTGGTTGGTCTTTCCAAACCCCTTCCAAGGACGAGTAGGTGTTCTAGAAGCCTTCGTGTCTGGCCCATCTGCGTCTTGGTTTAACCCCCCCCCCCCCCCAACAAATGAGCTTATCTTGCACTGGGCATGGAAGGAACCAGATATCATAGAACTGATTCCCAGATGTCTAGATAAGATTCTTGTAGCACCTAAAGACATACCATACTGGAGTAAGGGAATCCCTGTAGACACCATGGTGGTTGTGGTAGCCACCAGAAAGGAGCTGGCCAGAGAGAGCTTCTCTGTCCATCCCCGTAATACAGATTCTAGGGCATGGACAGGTATGGGACGCAAGTTTATGCCTCCGTGACCTTTATCTTACAGTCAGTAAACTGTCTGGCACATTTTACTAGATTACAGAGGAACTTAAGGAACTTTCTAACTCTACCCCTGGGTTCATGTTGGAGGAAGAAAAGGCTTATTCCTCACAACTGCCCACCCTGCAGTTTATATCGAATGTGTCCATGAGGTTAATCTCCCATGCAGCTGAAGGTTCCTTACAGGCCATAGATTGAGGCATAGCATTAGGAGATATGCCTGGGTATGATTATATAACCTTGTGGAGCTCAATGTGATTATATGACTTTGTGGAGCCCTTTAAAATATCATTCATCAGTGCTCCCTTATGGTTCTTCTCTGTTTGGGCCCGCCATTAAAGAAACACTTTCAACAGTGAGAAAGATTGACAGACCTGGTCTGTCATGGGAATCCATTTTTCTATCCTGCAAAGGCCATGTTTTTAGAAATCAGTGTGGTGGTAAGAAGATGTGGTTCCAGAAATCTCAAGAACCTTTTCAAGATTCATGTGGAAATATTTCTCCCAGAGGTACAGGCAGAAATAACAATGGAAGATGCCACCCGCATGGAAGTGGGGGTCCAGAAAACTAAGGGTTCCAAGATTCCTTCTCAGACAAACCCTTTCAGTGCTCCTGAAGGATTGCCCGACTGTTCTTCTCTGGAGACAGCTGGGGGGGGGGGGGTTGTCTTTGCACCTAAAAGCTTAGGTAGCCATCACAAAAGATAATTGGGTGCAAGGAATCGTATCCAGAGGATATTTCATTCCCTTTTTGCAGGTTCCTATCAATGAATAGAAAACGTCTCCCCCCGATGTTCCACCCAGTCAGTGAGAATTAGCAGCTCTGGAAATTCAAAAGCTGCTAGTCAAGAGCCATCCAAGAGCTCCCACGAGACCAAAGCGGATCCAGTTTTTACTGAAGGTTCTTTTTAGTACCAAAGAAGATAGGGGACCTGAGACCTATCCTGGGTCTTGGTTATCTAAACCAGTTTGTAAAAAAACTCTTAAGTTCCAGATGGTCACAGTTCAGTCCATTCTGCCTCTGTTACAGGACGACGACTGGATGTGCTCTGTGGATCTTCAGGATGCATACTATCACATCAAAATGAACAAACACTCCAGAAGATACCTGCGCTTTCAGCTGGGAGATCACCATTATCAGTTCAGAGCCCTGCCCTTCAGTTTCACCACAGCCCCCAGGGTGTTAACCAAATGCATGGCAGTCGTAGCAGTCCATCTAAGACTGCATGGATTCAGGGTGTTTTCTTCTTTAGACGACTGGCTCCTCACCACATCAACCAGGCATTTATTAGAAAAACTTGTAAACAGAAAATAATTAACGTCAGTAGGAGGTCCAGGTGGGATTCCAAAATGGTGGACAGCCTGTAAGCACACTGACAGTGCAGCTCCTGCATTCCTGTACTATAATCTGACTTCAAACCAGCGCATCGCTTAGGAAAAATATATCAAACATCAATGGATTAAAACAGAAATATGAGTACTTACTTGTTTCATCTTTATTTTTCAAAGATTCTCTCTCTCTGAAGGAAAAATAATTACTTGTTGGAAACAGAGCCCTGAGCCGCATGGTGTGGATTCTTCAAGACTAACAGGCCTAGTAAGAGGAAAGTAACAAGAAAAACAACTTTCATAACAAGACTTATTTAAAATTCTGCACTACTACTAGGAATCTGACTATACAAGATTAATGGAGAATCAGCCAGATCGGATAGAAACTGTAACCACAAAAAACAAACTGTCTGCAATTACTACTCCTGAGAAAGAAACCACTTCTAAAAGGCAAAAAATTAACAAGCAACAAGAAGAAGCTGATAAAATGTCTCAAAGATTAAAACAGGAACAACCTTTAACACTGGAGAATCTGAAAACTGCTTTACAACCTTTACAAACAGAAGTGCAGGGTTTCTCTCATAAGCTAACTACATTTGGCTCTACTCTGGACCAAATTGTGCTTAGGCTTGAACAAAATGAAGCTAAAATTATGGGCAATGAGCTAAAAATAAATGAACTGCAACAAAAAGCACAAACCAATGACACCATAATTAAAGAATTATAGCAAAAAATGTTAGACTTGGAAGCTAGAAGCTGGAGAAATAATTTTATCACTTGGAAGCTAGAAGCTGGAGAAATAATTTTATCATAGGAGGTATTCCAGAGAGCTTTGGTAATCCACAACTTATTCCAATAATAAAAGAAATACTAAGCTCTCTTCTAGCTAATAAAAATCTCCTGTATGAGATAGTGATCGAAAGAGCTCACACAGCTATAAAGCATACACAAACAAGTGATCTTCCTAGACAAATCTATATCAGACTGCTTAATTCAGCACATGTTCAACAGATATTGTCAGCTTATAAGATTAAAAAGAATGTTACATGGAGAGCACATAAAATTATGATTACTCAATATCTTTCTTTACAAATTAAACAAAATCGACAGAAACTCCGCAAATACTGCAATTACCTCATTGAAAATAAGATTTGTTTCCAAATGAGATGACCTGCAACTTTAACATTTTATTACAAAGAAGAAAAAATATCATTGGAAACACCTGGCCAGGCAAAATCCACCTTTCTGCATATCTTCAAAGTAAATCCTGCCTGAGACTACTCTTTTCATATCTTTTGATCCAAAAACAACATTTTGAAGGCTAAACAAGTGCTACAGCTCCAAAGAACTGCAGGACAGAAGAATATACCACTCTTATGGGAAATTAAACAAATAGATGTGGAATGTGTTCTAAATAACTCTGCTTACTTGCCTGTAAAGAAAACCTCTTTGCTACACTGTAATACTTAAGGTACTGTCTTTACATTTAAAAGTTACAAAGCTACCTAACAGTCTGCATAGAGAAATGACTTTAAAGTGCATTTACAGCTTACAAAAAAGAAGTGTTAAATTACATTTAAAAAGTGGGATATAACCTTTGATATAATAGTTTAAGTAGTATAAATATTAGACATAAGTAGTGTCAGTTAAAATGTATAGTCATTATTCTACTGTTTTAATAATTGAGTTGCTTTTAAGTATGTCTATGAGCAAGGTACAAAAACATTTCTCCTTGTTTTTTTTCTTCCTCTCTGTTTGTTCAGTTGATGGCACTGGTTAATTATTATGAGTTACAATGATGTGTTTATATGGCTTTTGACAGTGCAGTGTTAAATGAAGATTCCAATATATTTAAAGAACCACAGTTAGTTGCTGTTAGTAAGAATAAGGCAAATCTTGTTGAATTTTAAAGTGCTGCCTTCTTTAAATGTTTAAAATGTATAATCATTATTCTACTGGCATAACCATTGAGTTGCCTTTAAAGGTGTCTATGAGCAAGGTACAAAAACATTTTTTCCCTGTAGATGGCACTGGTTAATTAATGAGTTCACAATGATTGCTTGTATGGTTTCCAATGCATTTTAAAGAACCACAGTTAGTTGCTGTTAGCAAAAATAATGCAAATGTTGTTGAATTTTTAAAATGATGCCGTCTTTAAATATACATATATTGTACTTGGTTTTTGAAAATATTATTTTAACTCTTTAATAACTCTTGAAATGTTAAGAATTATAATATGTTGCTGTTACTACAACACTTTTTATAAAAGCTATTTTTCCTTTTCTCTCTATATAATATCTAAGGATACAATTAATATAATATTTTAAGAAGTCTGAAAATGAATATGCAGTGTATAAATAATAAAAGGAGTGGGATGGGCACAGTCTGTTAGCTGATGACTGTCTTGGAACAGTATGGGTATTATTGACATCCCTCTGATATACATCTACTCCTTGTTTTTAAAAATAATAGTTTATTTTAGTTTTTTAACTCATGCACACATACAAATACAGAGGGATGGGTGGTTAGGCACCTATTTAGAGTTTAGGAGTATAGAAGTCCCAACATTTATTCTTAAGATAAATACACTAACAGAAAAAGTTTATAACTGTATGTTTGTGCATCAACTAATGAGAAACTTCAACAATATTAATAAAAAATGATAACCATAGACTCTTGGAATGTTAAAGGGATGGTAGATAAAAAGAAAATAAATTTAATCATGCACCTCACATACCAAACTAAGGCTGATATAACTTTCTTGCAAGAAACTCACTTAGATGACCAACTTTGGGTTAGGGAAAGGAAAAGAAAATGGGTTAAAACAATAGTTGCTGCAAATTATAGTTTTGTCCAGGGGAGTGGCTATTATAGTAAATAAATCCTTCCAAGGAGATATTATTTCCTATGAAGCTGACTCAAAGGGAAGATGGGTATAATTTACTACTGAATATCATACTTTAAACAAACCATTACTCTTGATATGTATAGCCCCTGCTCAAATCAACAGCTCTTCATTTATGAAATCTTTAATATATTAGCCAAATACCCAAATCATCTGTTTATTGTAGGTGGGGACTGGAATGCTTATCCAAATCTAGATAAGGATAGATTGCATAATAAAAAGTCACAATCTATAACTACAGCACTTGAAGAATTATAAAATACATTTGAAGTAGTTGACCCTTATGTTAAATTTCAATATGATAAAACAATATCAAGATTCACTTTCTTTTCAGCCACTCATAAAACTTGGTCCAGGATAGATGCTCTAATTTCCCTTGCTTTCCTTTCTAACAAATTAAATTATGCTGTATCACCTAGAACTTTTTCAGATCATTCCAAAATTAGACTTTTAATAAACTTTCAAGCTCATAAACAAAATATTTCCTATTTCAATACCTGGACGTTAAATCCTAAAATTATACAAAACCAAGAAACTACACAAGAAATTCAGAATGTGCTAGCCCAACTTCAAAATGATTTTATATACGATCAAATTCCATATGACATACAGTGGGCCGCTACCAAGGCGGTCATCAGGGGTATTATTATTCAAAACTCTGCATGGCTCAAAAAAAAAAAGTATAACAATCTTAAGAATGAACTAGAGTGTCAAATAAACACTGCTGAACTAGAACTTCAGGAAAAATATTCTAAAGAACTTGAGGAAAAAATAATTGATTGGCAAAAACAATTACACAAACACTATTTAGAAAATATCTCCTCCTTAGAATTAAGGTCAATATATCAATATTCAGAATGGACTCAAACACCATCAAAATTCCTAGCTAGACTAATTAACATAAAAAGTGGACCTCCTAGGATCAAAGAAATAAAAAATGAAGGACAGGTAAAATATAAAGATCAAGATATAGTGGACGCTTTTGAAGATATTTATAAGAAATTATACAATATACCCTTATCACCATCTACAGACAGATTTGAGGATTTTATACATAATATAAACTTTCCACAAATTACAGAAGATTAAAGGAAACTCTTAAAATCACTGTTACAATTAAAAGAGATAAAAGCTGCAATAAACAAGCTAAAATTAGGTAAATCCCCTGGGCCTGATGGATACACCTCTGATTTTTATAAGTTATTCATGGAACCTATCTCCAAAGTGTTATTAAAAGTTTTCAACTATATAATACAATATGGTATAACAGACAAATACTTAAATAACTCCAAGACAGTGTTGATTCCTAAACCGCATTCTGACCCAACAGGTCCAGCAAATTATAGACCAATAGCCCTCATAAACACTGATCTTAGGATATTAGCCTATGTTATAGCAAATAGACTTAAGAATATACTCTCCTCTATTATTTCCCAACAACAAAATGGGCTTTATGACAAACAGGCAAACAAGTGACAACACCCTCCTTTTAGATACCATTGTAAGACTACTTAATAGGGATAAATGCCCCAGATATGCCCTTACAGTAGATGCAACTAAAGCTTTTGATAGAGTAAACTTACACTTTCTCTTTTATATACTGCCTTTATATGGTTTTCCTCAAGAATTCATTAAAATGATCCAGGTTCTATATCAGAAAGCTTCTTCCACTATACAGGTAAATAAACTTATAACTAACCCTATATTCTTATCCAATGGTACAAGACAAGGATGTCCTCTTTCGCCATGCCTATTTAATCTTTATCTAGAACCCCTCCTTCTGTTTATTTCACAAAAAACCTTTCATCGTATTCCCAGAATCCACAATACAAATCTTATATACTCTGCCTTTGCTGATGACTTAAATATATACTTCCAACTCCCCACTACTGACCTCCCAAAAATACTTAGTTATTGATGAGTTCTCGGTAGTTTCAAATTATAATTTAAATTTAAACAAGTCACACATATTTCCCCTCCATCCTATAGGGCATAAAGAATTGTATTTTCCTATGAGTTCGATAAAAATAAACTACCAGATAAAATATCTAGGAATAATATTTACCTCAGACTTCAAAGATATTATAAACAATAACCTACTAACTACATGGACTAGTATTCAAAACGATATGGATAGATGGAAGAACATTAATATGTCTCTACTGTCAAAAGCTAGTGTTGTCAAGATTAATTTTCTACCAAGAATACTCTTTCAATTAAATGCTACCTTTTCAAATATTCCCCAAAACTTCTTCCTTGCCATGGAAAAAGCTATATCAAGATTCTTATGGTATCCCAAATCTACCAGAATTAAATACGCAAAACTTGTACTCGCAAAAGATAAGGGGGGATTGGGGTTACCTGATTTTTACAGACTAATACAAATAATAAACTATGACTCTTATATAAATACTTGGACACCCCAGTGGACCAAAATCTGGTATGAACAGTTGAAATTCCTTGGCTGTAATATCAGATCCTTATCATTCTTGAATTTAAACCAGGCTAGCATATACACAAAGAATTTACACCCACTAATTAAAAACATGATTCTTAAAACACAGAAACTATTTAAATCATTGCAATTAGCTGACGCTTTTGCCCTTATACAACCGTTACACCTAAATCCTAATTTACTAATAAATAATAAACCAGTAAATCTAACAAACTACCCCCTGATAAGACTACACAATATGGGATATATACCAATGGAAAGACTCTAACACGGGGCAGATGAGACTTGAACTCAAACTTCCTATGAAATATAGTATTATCCATAACCAACTTCATCATCTTATAAATGCTAATTTCTCACAAATACACACTGACTTACAGAATATAGATTTAGTTAAATTAATACTTGAAAATCTTGCGATTAAAGGGAAAACAATTTCTAGGACTTATAAAATTGTAATGAGTGCAAAACATCAGAATTCTTTATTATTTTCAAACTATTGGCAAACGAAAAATCAATCACGGACTGAAGAAAATAAGAAACTAGCCATTGAAAATACAATCAAATTCATTCCTTTCAAGAAGCTGTTATATGCACAAATTATGGTAAATAATCTGTATTATACCTTATCTAAATTAAATTCAATCCTAACTTTTCGCCTATATGTCCCCATTGTCCAGATCAAACAGCTGATATTTTACATGTCATGTGGAACTGCACTAAGATAAAATGGGTGGCGAAAGCCAAACACATTCTGGCTAGGCTTATAAATGCCCTAGGGCAGATAGCCTAGCATGAACCTATGAACTTATGGTGTTCCTTGAGAGTAAGATTAGAGAAGATGGGATATGAAAAATCAGCCCTTACTTGGGAGACAGCTATATTGTACATTAATATCAATCAACTCCCAAAAATATTAAAACATGTCTTTTATTACGATGTGTGCCCTTATTAAATTCTTTATTACAAAGAATTGGAATGTCATGTCACCAATTACATGGGAAAATTTTAGCAATCTTGCTATCAAATATATCTCATCTCACAAATTAATTTATTCAAAAACAAAAACCAAACACTATTGCCAAAAATATTGGGGTTACTTGCTAGATATAATTCTTGACCAATAAAATTTGCCTACAAATTGTCATTAAAAGCTAACCTTTAAATAAGAAATGAATGTAGTATAACCAGTCTTTCTTGCATCCTTCTCCCTTCTCTTAGTATTTGTGTAACTAGGTATTTTCCCTTAACATACAAATAAATGGTTAAATTTCTATTTTTACTTTATAGACTATCCCCATTTTAACTATCCCTTATGAGACCAAATGAACATAAGAATTCTCATACTTTACTTGACGATGTAGTGACTTCTTGTGTGTATATATATATATATATATATATATATATATATATATATATATATATACACACATACATACATGTATGTGTAGAATTTTCTCGGAATGAGATTGTTGTCTGTTTTCTTTAGATGGGTATTTCTATTGTTTATTTGTGTTTTTGAGTTACCGTATTATTGTTATTATTTGAAAAAAGAAAATTGAAATAAAGAGATTTTGGAAAAAAAAAAAGTAGGAGGTCCAGGTGATAAGATGTAAAAAAAAAAAAAAAAAAAAAAATTGTAATAATTGGGTGCTTTCGTCCCTCTGTGGAGACTTCATCAGAATAAAATGCCTGTTTGTATGCTCCTTCTAGTACAATTTCATTGGTTAGACAATTAAAATTCAAACGAATAATTAATTCTTAAAACTATACACAAAACCAAACCAAAACTTACCTCTAGCAAATCCTTTAAAATTTAATCATTAAAAAAAATCCATATGAAATACACACGTTGTGTGCATTTGTAAAATATGAACTGTAAAATGTTAGAGTATTAAAATTTTAAAATTTAACTCTGTATTAAAAACTTGTGTTAGAGTTGGAAGTGAAACAGCTACTTAAATTTGTCATAAGTTGTAGGCCTTCATCTGCAGTACAGGTGAGAGAGATGTATGTTCATTCAACCCTGGTGGAAAAGTAGCCCCAAGCCTAAGTTGCCATACCAGTTCCCATTTGCCTGTCAGGCCCATCCAGTCCCCGCCTTTTGAGTTTTGAACATGTTCTAAAATATCAAAATGAAATTTCTTGAAGTAAATTTCTACTAGCTATACTACCCAAGGGTGTTGTGTGTTTGGCTAAATGCTCTCAATGCATGACATTTTAAATAGGTAAAACTGAGTGTTCTTTGAAAATGCGTATATATGAACGCATTTGCGATATTACCAATAAAAAAGACAATAGTGCCTCATACAAACACTTTTCTGTTCCTTTCAAGAAATTTCATTTTGGTATTTTAGAACATGTTCAAAACTCAAAAGGTGGGGATTGGAATGGCTTGATAGGCAAGTGGGAATTGGTATGGCAACTTAGGCTGGGGGCTACTTTCCCACCAGGATTGAATGAACCTACATCCGTCTCACCCGTATATATGAAGGCCAACAATTTATGACAAACTTAAGGAGCTGTTTCACTTCCAACTCTGTAATGTAAGATTTTAATACGGAGTTCAGTTTTAAAATTTTAATATTCTAACATTTTATATTTCATATTTCATAAATGCACACAATGGATTTCGTATGGATTTTTTAATCACTAGATGGTAAAAGATTTGCTAGTGGTAAGTTTTGGTTTGGTTCTGTATAGTTTTAAGAATTGTTTGAATTTTAATTGTCCGACCAATGAAATTGTATTAGAAGTAGCATACAAACAGGCATTTTAATGTGTATCTTGTATTCTGATGGTCTACACAGAGGGATGAAAGTACACAGTCATTTTAATTTTGTTTGTATTTTACCATCATATGGACCTCTTACTGGCATTATTGCTTTTTTGGTTACAAGTTTTTTTATAACGCTGCACTTTTTAGAAAAATCCAGGGGTTACTTACTCCAGTTATCCCAATCTCTGGGAATCACCATCAGTCTTTCAAAGTCCCATCTGCAACCAGTTCAAGTCTTGGAGTTCATTTATAGGGGCTCATCTAAATACAGTCAATCATTTCGCTCTTACCATAAAGCAGAATTCTTGCTTTGAGATTGTGTGTCAGACAAGTTTTCTTTCACCCCTGTCCCCCAGCAAAACTGGTTCTGTAAGCCCTAGGATCAATAGCTGCTGCAGTTACCTTGATATACGTACTGCTCATCTTGACCTCTTCTCCTTCCTATGGTCTCATCTACTATGTCCTCCTTGGACACTGGATGCCAATGCCAATCCAAGTCTTTCACATCTGTCAGGGATGACTCATCTGGACATTGCAAGTATCAGGTTGACCACTTGGTTTCTCCAATTCCAGTGATGGCAGGACATTCCAGGCTTTGCTCTCCTTTTCACCAAATTTTATTTTCATCCCAGAAGTCCTCTACAAGAAAAAATTATAAAAGTAAATGGCAAAGGTTTTCTTTTTGGGCTCAGCAGAGACAGTTGGATCCTTTTACTGCTCCAATCCTGCTGTTTTAGATTTTCTTGCCTCCATTTTTCAAGTTGGTGCGAGTTTCTCCACTGTAAAAGTTCAGCTGGCAGCTGTCTCTAATTTCCACATCATTGTTAATGATTCCCCTTTAGATTCATCTAAGGTATGTACTTTCTTAAAGGTACCTTTTTACTTAGACCTCCAGTAAAGGTCAATGGCTATGTCAGCTGCTTTTTGGGCCAGAGCTTCCACTGATGCTATTTGTGCGGCTGCCACTTGGACTAATGCTCATACTTTTATTGCTTATTACAAGTTGGATATCATCTCAAGAAACAGGGTGCATTTGGTTCTGTGGTTCTCAGGAACATCCTTCCGTGAGGGCCATCCAAGGTTGCTGTAGCCGGGTATTCTGTCCCATTCATTGAGGAACAAATGAAAATGACAAAATCAGATATAAAAGTTATAGAAGTCATTTACTTACCATAATTATGCATCTGTGTTGTCCATTTTCATTCTTCCTCAACTTCCTCCCCTCTTCCCTCTGTCCTTGTCTTTGGGAGTGACCCAATGAAGATTTTTTTGTTAGGAACCACAGTTCCTGTTTGTGCCCCTGCTCTCTCACAATTCTCCTTTTTCTACAGTGTTATGATTGTTTTTATATTTCAAAGATAGTATAGTAGCAGCAAACTTGATCTGAGGTAATGCAGTGGTCAGGAGCATTGTGGAAGAAGAGAGGAGATCGAGAATTGGATCCTAGAATCTAGAGAAAAGTGGCCAAGTCGAATAAGAGACTCGTACGTTGAGGAAGAATGAAAGTGGACAACGCAGATGCATAGTTATGGTGAGTACATAACTTTTATTTTTAATGTTTTAAGTCCTGTTTCTTCACTGACTTCAAATAGGAAAAGAAAACTTTCTCTCACATTTTGACACTGATTGCCAAGTCAGAAGAGCAAGCAGTGAATTCTCCTCAAGCTGAAGACTTTGATTCTGAAGAAAGTATTTCTTCAAATCTTTCTCCTAAATAGTCATCTTTTTATGACACTATAGCCAGAATTAAAGATTTGTTTCAGTGGTAACAGCATGAAATCCCTACATCCCAGTAAAAGTATTATGATTTGTTACAACAGGATTTTCCCCGGCCTGCAGATGTCCCTTCTCCTTAGCTTTAGAGTATGTTTTATTAACTGTTTGCAGTATGCCTGATGGACAATCCCTTGCTCCCCAAACGTCTGGTAATGTTATATGAAGTACCTCAGACACGCATCTATTTTATAATTCCAAATCAGGTCCTACAGTGATTTTCTTATTAATGCCATCTACTGCTAAGCATATTATGAATGCAATCCCATTGTCTTTTACAAGGAAGGAAAACGTTTTATATGTTTTGGAAAAAAAGGTTATTCTTCTGCTGTTTTAATTTAGAATTCAGAATTCCAGTCTCATGAGTTACAATTTTTGATGACTTTTTTTGAGACCACATGAATGTTAACTGTGTTAACGTTCAGAGGATAAAACTTCATTGAATTCCTTAATTGTGTCTGCTTCTTGGGCAACCAAGCACTCCTTAAAGTGCTGTTTTTATTCTGCAGCTGTATCCAAAACTGCTGCTGTTGGTTAAGTTATGAGAGTAATTACTTTGTTACATTCTCAAAACTTACCAGAATACATTAAAGTCAAGATTTTAAGTTCTTTTCTTGACAAAAATGTTCTGTTTGCCCCATCTGCTGCTAAGGTACAAAATAATTTGATGAAATAGGGACAGTGAAGAGGTTACCCAAATCTTTCAACCCACCTTTTCTTAGTTCAGTAAAAACTTTACTTCTAAACCATGATCCCTTTTTCAGAAAACAAAATAAACAGTCTCAGTAAAGTGCAAGAAAACAGAATTGTAAAAAGCAGTGTTAGAGGTTCAAAAAAGAAAGGGGGGCCTCCATGAACAAAGGACAGTTCAGAAAGTCAGAAACACTACTTGCCCATTCAAGCTTCCCCTCACTCCCACCCTGGCAGTCCTTTAAATCTATTCCTCAGTCAAAGCCTTCATCTTCCCCAGTGACTTCAGATTGTCTGAGACAAATGAATTCTGAGAATCATGCAGCAGATGGGGGTAAAAGATGACTGTGGTAATTCCTTCTCCCCTTTCAGAGGCTTCATCCTCATCCTGTAAACCAAACATCCCCATTTCCTCCAGCTTTGGAGCTCACTTTCTCAGGATTCCATAGAACCAGTGCTCTCAGATCGGATAGGCAAAGGTATTTATTTTAGACATCTTTCAGGTGTTAAAGGAAGAGGGAACTTTGAGACCAGTACTAGACCTCTCCTTTCTCATTCAATGCACCGGGGTCCCAAAATTCAAAACGTTATCCCTCTAAGCCTTGTTACCACTCATAACCCCTTCACTTTAATGGTAACATTATACTTAAAACTTGGGTATCACATACTAGTTTATTTGCATAGAATTCAGACGTTTAGGATTTGCTGTATCTTACAATTTGTTCCGTCGGCTGAAGAGAGTATTTTAACGTCTGACAACTGATGGACGTCTTACAACGGTTCATCAGCTGGTACCATCTTTATTTCCTTCTTGTTGCGTAGCCCAGTGAACAAGATTGCATTTGTGAGTGTCATCAAGTCCATTAAGAATTCTATCTTCCCCATATTCCTAGATACAACAAGAACTATCCTGTGAAGCCCAACAGCAGTTAGGATGCATAGAAGGTACCCTAAAGCTTTGAAAACTGGCCAGTGCTCATATCCTAGGCAGGATATAACCCATAAAGCTTAAGTTACTTCAGCAGTGATCTATTAGAATATCTACTGTTATGGCAAGCTTAATTACGTATCTCTGCTTTTCTTGGAAAGCACTAAAAGAGTTGCATTGTAGTGCCTATCCACAAGCTTGTTAGGGATGAATAAAATATTCAGAAATGCACACTGCTAAGAATTATAAGACTGAAAAGTATAACTGAAAATATTAGAGTGCTTGAAGAATGTTCCACGTATAAATTATTTCTGGATAAGACTGGGTATGTTTACCTAGTTTACTTACTTAGTTGCTACTATGCGATTTTCAGTTTACCTCAGATTGCTTATAGGATTTCTTCAGTAAAACAACTTCCTATCATCCACACTCCTACCTCCATGCAGACTAAAATAATTTACCCAGTCACCATAAGCAAGCACTCTTCCTGTGTGCAATTTATCCAAATCACTGGATCTTAGCCACTTGGTTTGATGAAGCCCAGCACTTACAACCCACTCCCTCCCCCAACCAATCCATACAGTTTTTTTTTTTTTTTTTTATTTCCAAGTGAAGATCCAGAATCAGTTCCCATAATGTCTACCATTCCTTTCTTATTTTTCAGATTCACTCCCTACTCTTGACCGACTCTGACTGACAAGTACATCACATTTTTGATCTTAAGAGTGGGAATTTTATTCAGACTGCTGTAGTGTAACTCGATCTTAGCAGTATGCATTTAAGAAATACTTTTTCATAGGCATTGGTACTAATCTAAAGATGTCTACAGCTGTTCAATGTAGTAGATGAAAGTGTGCGTCTTGCATGTTAGTGGGTCGATAAAGTTTCATATTAGTTCATCTGAAAAGTGGTTCTATTTTAATTATTCACTTATATAACCGCTACCCAAAGCTTGCTTTACAGGCTTAGGGGTTCTCAGACATTTTCTGTTTTTTCTACTTTTTGTGGACCAGAAAGTATTCCATCATATGTAGTCAAGTTTGTGTTTACTGCTTTGGGAGAATAATTACTTGACATACAGAAAAATAAATTCTGCCATCTGCTGTTTGGGGGTGTCTCGCCACGTAGTGTTTTTTTTTTTTCTTTGCTAGTGTAAAATTTTACCTAGTCCTGTATAGTCTTGGAGCTTTTAGCAGTTTTATTGTAATCTTAGAGGCTCTCTTCCTTGGAGCTTTTAATGTTCAAGTTGTTCATTGATTTTAACAGTTGTGTGCATGGCATTTCTCCTTACTTCACTAACTCAGAATGCAGAAAAGGACGGATAATTTTTATTGATATTTTGCTGATAAATGTCATAACCACTTGGTTTTAGTGTCCCCCTGGGGAAATAAATTACTGTTCCAGTATTTGTCTCATTGGGTTTTATTGGCTGTTAAAATTCATTATCGGTCTGTAGGTGTGAGCCCTTGTTCTTTTATGTAGTTGTCTTGTCTGGTTTATATAACTGTAACCAGCAAGGAGTAGAAAGAGATTGCTGTTGGTATGGCTTCCATTCTGGTAAAGGAAAACAAGAATAACTTCAGTATTTAAGAAATGTAATATATTTTGCATTTCTTTCTTAAGAGTTATTTTACTTTTTATTGGCATTATATTAGGTTTGAAAAGTTATTTTATGTCTGAAACATAACAGTTTTAGTCCATAGGTGTTTTGTTCTTGATGACGTAGCATCTGAACTATTTGGCCCTTTATGTCCAGGGAATATTGTTTTTCTGTCATTCTATCTTGCTCTGTCCCTGTGGTTTGAAAAGACAGTTTAGCAGTCTCTTAACTAGATCTGAGAAGTAGTTTTATTTGTTCAGAATCTTGTTTACCAGCGTAGTATTGACGCGTGTTAACTGTAAGGTGTATGTTGCTATTTTTTTTTATGTATTTTCATTGCACAAAGTTGCTTTGTAAGAGGAAGTAACTTTTACTGTATTCTATAGCATGGCTAGTTGTTTGTAATTCTCTTCCCCAAACTAGGCAATTTGAGTTTTAGAACAACGAAGGATAAGAAACAGAATACTTAATTTATGTTCCTGATAGCAAAGATTAAGAACTACTGAATAATATTCATTTACATTTGTATAGATTCTTTATGACTTAATTTTAGGGAGTTCATATTTGCATGTACATTTGCTTCTTTCATTCTTTGCCCCCTGATGTTGCTTTGTACCAGAGTCAGTGAGGATACTTCTATTTGGACTTTTTGAATGACTAGGTTGCTAGAATGGAAATTTGTATTTATTCAATGGCACTCATTTGGAACATGCTGTGTAATACTGCCTTCCAGCTTCTTGAACCATAGCTTGGTATTTTATCCAAACAATTCGTTTAAAGAGATAAAAATTGACAATATTGTATTACAATTGAAAGAGGAACTTTAAAAAAAAAAAAAAAAAAAAAAAAAACTTGATTGAGGAGTCCCTGTAGTTTTTTTCCATTCGTCTGTATTGTCTTGTGTTCAGCCACAGTGACAGTATGTTGGATTAGGATTTTATGTAGAAAAGGTTTTGATTGTAGGAAAACATTTGATTATTGAGTATGGATCAGCTTGCCTATCTGGGGGGGGGGGGGTTAGGTGACAGCATACACCATGCTCCCAAATAGGGGGGAAGGGGTCTACCCAGCATCCATGATTGAGGAGAGGAACCAGTGCTAATTGGTTTGCTGCACAGCAGCCAAAAAAACGTCTTTACAGCTTTGTTTAGTTCATATTCTTTTAAACAGTGGATTACTGCTACCTTTTGGAAGAAAAATGCATAGTGATGGGTAGAATTCCATGTGTGTAATTCTCTCTCAAAAGTTTAAATATCATGTTTTCAAGGAGAGTAGCACAGTCAGTGGAAGATCACCATTTGTGTTATGACTGCAGGATTAAACACCTTTGGAGAAATGGAGAAGTACACCCGCCTAAGGTAGCCATCTTTTCAAATGCCCAAAGTGGGACATTGTTGTAGAAACATGAGATTTTACAAGAGAAAACATACCTACAGCTGGTGCAAGGGATATAACTTTACTTTTTTGCCAAAATAAAAGCTTATTTTTGTAGCATTTCAGTTGCTTATGAGGTTTCATATAACATTTAGGTGTTTCAGATACAAAATAAGTCTTTTATTCGACTACTAAAGAAAACTTAGAAAAATTTCTTGTCCTAAAATCTCAGGACATTTGCCCTTAATTTTCACAGGACACAGCTGCGCAACTAGGGACTGTCCTGCGCAAATATGGACAGATGGTAACACTCACACCACCACCAAGCCTGCAGCTTGTCCCTTCTGTACAGGAAGTCCTACTAGATATCTTTGAAGCAATATCATTGGAGCCAGATTCTCAACTTTCTGCCCCAAAGAGACCTGACAGTTTTATAGGGTACAGTACCTTAACAGATTCCTATACAAAAATTCAGTAGCAGAACCAGATAGTGTCCCTGGATACTGGTAGGAGAGCTAAACTTACCCAAAATGCAGTACACTTCCCATTGAATGAGAAAGTAGGCTTCTAGACCACCTTGTGAAGAAAGTATACCCAAAAGGCACCCCTGGTCTACAGAGCCCTGGACTGTCTAACCTATGTGATTACGGTAGACGTGGTATCATGCAAATGGGTCCTACAGATTGCCTCCAAAGGTTGCAAACCCCAGTTTCTGTCTCTCCCAAAAATTTAAGACCTTTTCTCAGTTCCAGAAGGTCAGCAACAGAGATGTTATCTCAGGTTTGCTGGCCCAGGGCACTGTAGAGCCTGTGCTGAAAAGACAAGTAACCAGAGTCTTTTACTTCGGCATTTTTCCAGTGCCAAGAAAAGATGGACCCTGGAGATCCATGCTAGGTATCTCAAAAGCTAAACATGTTCCTCCAGGACCCCAAATTTAGGATGCTGACCTTGTATGACCTTCTGCCCTTCCTGACTGACCAAACTTCCATGGTAACCCTAGACCTCAGAGGTGCTTCCCCTGACATACCTGTACAGATAGTACCTAAATACCCACATACTTCACTAAGATTTGTGGTGGTGGACCAACAATACCACTTTATCTCCTTGCCCCTTTGTTTAGCTACTACACCCAGAATATTCACAAAATGTCATTTCTCCAGTAATTTCTTACTGCATAACCAAAGCCGTCCGTGTCTAACCATACCTGGAAGACTGCATTACCCAAGCCAACAGACAAGAGTAGGTACAAATGGCAGTGGTCCATACCTGGGAATGCTTCTGGAAAGTAGTGCTGTTTTTGAATGTGGCAGAATCAAATCTGACACCTCCAGAGACTGTGATCTTTTTTTAAGGGCTGTACTTGACACCACACTGTTCAGAGCCTCCCTGCCTCAAAATGAATTGGATGGTATAGTTACCCTTTTCCAGGACATGATTCTAAGGAGAGAAGTGTGTGATGTGTGATGGTGTTACAATGGTGAGTGATAGTAATATTCAGGAACTAGGGGATGCCGTTCAGACAGCTGCAGCCTACCCAGATATTGACTATAGATGTCTCTGGTGTAGCTTGGGGGGATGTATACACCTAGAACCTTATGGTATGTAGGATTTGGAGGTCAGCAAAACAGAAGGTCCATCAGCATAAAAGAAATTATCAGTTATTGATACGGTCAGGTATTCCAAACCCTCTTGCAAGCTTAGACTCCTACATGTGATCACAGACAGTACAGCAGTTGTACTTCAAGGAGGACATGTACTCCTTTCTCCCCTTCAGGCTAACCATGCATGCTTGTAAGAACCGTAAGCATACAGATTGTCGTTGAGGGGCATGTAATATACCCACCTGATAAGATACAGCATGGGTTAGGCAAATGGGGCTTCAGTCAAGTTTCAGATGAAAAATAAACATCAGGTAAGCAGAAGTGAAACCGAGCCTTAAAAAAAGTCTTTGGTAAAAGGCCACCAAGATTAATATAAGTTGACTGAAGTTACTTTGACTTAAGCCACAGCTAAAATCCCGAGTATTATGAGACTCATTCTTTCTTTTTCTACCACCTGATCTAGAATATATTTTTTATATAGTTATATTTTGCAAAGTACTTCTTGTAATGAGAAAGGTGAAGGAAAAGTTGAAACTACCCTGCAGTATGTAATGCTTGAACAAAGATTATCATGCATACTGGGAAGGGAAATAGGTGACCATAATAAGAGAATTGAAAGGAGTAGTGGAGGTAAAGGTAAATTTCAGAGGTAAGAAAATGGCAGAAATGCGATCAGAAGTCATAAGCATAAAAGGGCAGCATTTGAATGGTAGTATTTTGTAAGCAAATGTCATATTAATAATTTAATCTTCATGTAATGAGTTGTCTCTTAAAAAAAAGAAGATAATTCAAAGCAGCAGTAATTGCCAACAGTCAGTGGGTAAAGAATAACAAATAGCTGGGGTATGATGGAATGGTCTGATGCTGATAATGTGAATATTATATTTGTAACTAATTTGGAAGAGGATGGGTAAAAACAGTGTTGAAGGAGTAACATTCATGGAGCTGGCACTGTATGAAAGAGCACAACAGTTTTAATTTGGGAGTTTTAAATTCCCAGAGCAGAAGTCTGCTGCTGGAGCATAATATCTTCCTGCAGAACTCAACACTGGAGTACTAGAAAGTGAACAAGTTTAGACTTTATCATCCTCTTGACTTGTCCAACATCTGTTACCCTCTTTTATTTTGTGATATCCCTGTTATTGCTGTACTACACTTACCTTTCTGTTTCCTTCTCTAATCAGGATGGCGGCCTAGTGGAAGAGCCCCCTACTTCACCATTTTTGCCTTCACCAAACCTGAAGCTCCCCCTCTCAAACCGTGCACTCCCTAATCCGACCCTAGGCGGGATCGCCTCAGGGCTGGGCATGCAAAACTTGAATTCTTCTAGACAGGTAAGACCAGTCCATTTGGAAATTTCCTTGTTATATATATATATTTCAAGTTTAAATACCTCATTAAAATGGATGATTTTCAGTTGAGTGACATTCTTGCTAATAAGTCGCTGCTCATTTTTTGAGTTTATAAAAGTTTGATATTAACTAGCTGCAGGGTGTAACTTTGAGTTGAAGAATTCCGACATTGACAACTGATTTTGCTTCTTTACAAATTTTGGTACAACTTTTCAGGTGGCTTGAAACATTAATTGCTTACTGTGCTCTTTGGCATAATAACTGTTAACCGCTCACAAGAACATCAACGTACAAAATGGAACAGGCACAGTTAAACTAATTTAATCAAGAAAAGTGCAGCAGATCTGACCTGTGTCTGGCTTACAGTGCATCCTCCAACCCATTACTGATGGATTTATTGCACATCAGCAAGTCAGATGGCATCAGAAATTCCTAGTCTAGGGTTATAAACCTCTTTTGCAGTATCAGCAGAATGGTTTGGAGGGGCAGGTATGTCTCGGACGTTACTGCTTTTCAGGAACAGTCTCCCCAGACATGTAAAACAAAGCTCTGTGTTCAAGCACAACATGGATCTATGGATGAGAAATATAAAATTTACCCCAGGACTGCCCCCCTACTAATGAACAAAGGCAGCTCCTGAATGCTTTATCCCATGCATGGGTCCCCACAAATTGGCTGTACTATGATCCTGGTTATTCCCTGTAGGAGTAATGTATAATTATTGGCCATGAGATGGATAAGGCCAGTGTACACCAAATTGGAGAGGTTAATTCAAGCACCAAAAAGGAAATTGGCTAAGCTTAGAATGACCCACAAAGTGTAGCTAGCCTACTACTTAACTTGCCTGTAAACCCATAAGGTACACTTCAGCTTTTCCTTAAAGTGCATCAGTCATATTTCTAGGTGCATTGGCATCTTAATGGTTAAGTGTAGAAATGCATTTTTTATCCTTCTCCTTCCTCATTTATTTTAACCTTTTTTAATAAAAGAAAAGCTTTAGAAACTTTTTGTTAAACCACAGCACAAATAAATGTATTGCATCCCCTGGTGATGTCACCATAGGGATAAAGTGAATTTTGTCTATACACTTCAATGGACCTAATTCTGTGCATGCATGGTGTGTGCCTGTTAAGATCCATGGACACACTTTATGGATGTCATCTACATTACAGTTTACATTTTATTCTCTGTGACAGGCTGGTAGGTTTATTGGTACCCCCTGCCCCCCAACCTGTGACCACAAATGTTTGACATTGAGAAAGTGATGCAGCTTTGCACTTTCTGTACCATTTACTGTGGTTCAAATATGTAGACAATAAAATTGCCAGTAAACTTTAAACTACTGGAAATGTTGATTTTTAGGCAATGTTCAGTAATTGTATGCCCAAAGTGCAAGAAACCTTGGCCATATCTGCTTGACAATATAGTTGTTTATGTTAAAACATGTATGTCTGTCTAACTAATGTTTATTGAAGCCGTTAATAGCAGCCGTTTGATCTTCTTAGAGTAGGTAAGTTTATCTCTTAGCTGCTTGGTCTTTGTTGTACTTAATGTTTCTTACAGATGCATATTGTGCTGTGAATGTATGAGAATGTGCACAGAACTGGACAGAAAAAAAAAACAGAAACAGGAGAATGCAATGAATGAGTGTGGCATTGAGTTGCCTTAAAACTTATTTGAAAAGAGGGCAGTTAGAGCTTGTTAAAATAATTTTACTATAAAATTTCACCTGACCCTAGTCTGAAAGTTAAGCAATCTAAATTCTTTTGAAAGAAGGTTAATTGAACTTTACATGTTTGAATTTGGAGGGAAGGATAGAAAAAGATGATAGGAGCACTCGGATATGTTATCAGATCCAGTAAAGTTTGGAGTGGTAGCACTTTGATGAGAGGAAGTGACACAAGCAAGAAAATACAGTTTGAAGACAGAGAGAGAATGATTCATAGAGGATTGTGTAGAACTATTTACTTGGTAGAATTCACAGTGGCATGGAAAAAAGAGTATACACAAGTTGAATGCTTTTCATGGGTTGGGATAAAAAGTAGAGTAGATGTCTGTGAAGTTGTGACTGAGGAGTTGTATAAAAGAAATCAGTTGTCTGTCTTTACATCTACTCTTTGGGCTGTTTGCACATTTAGTTAAAAAAGACCAGCATTTCTGATTTTACTCTGGATTTATTCTTCTGGAGAAATATTTTCTTCAGAATCTCCTCTGGCCGTTAACCATTACAGGTTTGTGAGTTTCTATCTGTAGTTCTCTGTAAGTACTGAAACATGGGCAAGATGCAGCTAATCCCTAGCTTAAAGGTGTTTTTTTGGTGTATTCAGAAAAACTGGAATTTCTGACTTAATTGTTTAAATCTTTTAAAAGAAAATATTCTCAGAATGTTTTATGTTTAACGTGATTTCTTTTGGATATTTGTTCCATTATATAGGAACCTGCAAGTACGGCAGTAAACATGTCAATCTGTTCCTTGGCTTCTTGCAGTATTTTGTTTCATGGCTTTTTAAGTTTATAGATAAATAGTAGGCAGTCAGTCTACAGACATAAGTCTAGCCAGAAACTCCTATTCAGATGTTCCAACTAGCTTCAAAGAGGAGAAGATAAGAAAGACTGGGAGAATTTGAGGCTGATCATTGCCTTAAAGGTGTTAAGGGTGCTACTGTGTTTAACATGTAGTAGATGTTTGTTCCAGAGGTGAGGAATATGCTGGGTTATGCTTCTGTCACACTAATTTGTTTTAATCATCTGTTGATGAAGGTTTAGTTCCTTTAGCAGGGTATATGAAGCCAAGGAAGGTTGGATCTTTTCATGGCTCAGATGTTAGACACAAATCTTCATGGAGGAAACTGAGTACAGACAGTGCTGCCTGTCTGTCCTGATAGCTAAAAAAGATCCGTGGCCTCAAAAATTTTAAGTTGTGAATCTTTGAGGTCTGTCAAGTTGGGATAAGTTTAGACAAATACATGTTAAACTGTGTATTATATTCAATAATATGTCTGCGATGCAAGTAAATGGGGATTAAGTCTTCTGTGGATCTAGTGTTGATGTCTGGAAACTGGAAATCAGATGAGTCAGATGGAAGCCTTTCCAGACTACTGTGGAGACATGATGATCATAAGGAATTATTAATTACAGTATCTGGATCCTTTACATCAGTTTCTGATTAGAGAGGTGTATTACCTATATGATGCATGAAAATGTTTTGCTTACCAAAATGAACTTTACTACATTTTTTCACATTTAATTTGAGACCATTGTCCTTGCACAAATTGTAAACATTGTCAGACTCGCATTGGAGCAGTTGTTTTTCAAAAGAACAATGACTAACGCCACCCAACTTAGTCTTCCATAAACTTGGGTAACCATAGGTCAGGAGTGTTGGCCTGAAGTTCTGAGACGTGGATACCAAATAACAGAGGGCCTAACACTGAGCCGTTTAATACAACACTGGTAACCTTTCTCCTTTCAGAATTGGCAGATGCAACTCTAAACATGTAAGTTCTGCCAGACAATTAGCTATCCACTGCACATTATAAGGATTCATGTTTGGAATTACAAGTCTGTCAATAATGTCAGTATGGGGAATAATGCCAAAGGCCTTGGACAGGTACAGATTTGCTGTATGTACTGCATAACTGCTATCCACTGTTTTGGTTACTTTTTCAAATAAGTTAATGAGGTTAAAGAGGCAGGACCTTATTTTGACAAAGGCAAATTGATGAAGCTCCAGGGTTAAAAGATTAGCAAAGTCCAGGTTACTGAGGTCTGAGATAAAATGTTCCATAGCTTTAGTTGTGAGAGTAGTGAGACTAATAGGTCTGTAGATGTCGTGATTGAAGTATTCTTAACATATCAGTTTTCGTCTGCTGATGTCCGGACTGGGTACCAAAGATTTACCTTCCCAAGTGTGTACATCCGACATGTGACCTCAGCTCATATGCAGCAGGATATTTAGGCAGATGTACACACGAGTATCTCAGACTATTTCACCACCCAAACGCAGAATGTACATTCGTCGGACTAATCATTGGGTCGTTGGTTCTGTTGCTTTGCTTTTTCACTTTTCCGATAAGTGCTTGTTGGGGAACCTTCCTTTTTCAGCTATTTTATTTGTAATAGATCACTTTTGTTAAATGTTGGCAAGGAGGGAAGTGCGAATGCTGTAGGCTGATCCTGTTCAAGGGTTTGCACAGTAAGTGTAATTTTTGTTTAGGCCCAGGACATGGCTAGAAATCCTGTTCCATGTGCCAGTCATTTCTTCCTAAGTCCCTTAGGTCAAGGCTTAGTTCCTGAACACGTTCCTTTAATCTCAGTGTCTACAGTCCTAAATGGTGGAATCACCTACATTGACGTCTCCCAAAAATAACCTCAAAAGACCCATAGACGATGCACAGCCTTGCATGAGTCAGACGTACTTGCTGAGGTTACAGACCCCTCAGTCCATCAGAAACCCTTTTAGTTGCCCACTACAGAGATCTCATCAGAGGCTGGTATGACTCCCCTCAGAAGAACCACATCTCATAATCTCAAACGGCCCACATGGAGTACCTCAAATATTTCTCGTAGAAGAGATCCCCTGGTACTCTGATCAAAGTGTTCCAAAGTTCAAAACCAATGAGACTAGTTCAGATGGACGTTGCGCCTAGAAAGAAGCAGAAAAATATCCCCTACAACTTCCAGAAAAAAAATGGATGGACATTTCCCAGGGCTTATGGCCCTGAAACCTCCGCCCTTTGTGTCACAGATGCAACAGGCCACACCACAAAGATATATGCAAGATTTGACATCCTCTGCGGAACAGCATCTTGATTGTTGTCACTCCCTAAGTTATTCCTGACAGATGCATTCCCTTGAACAGCTTTCCTCTAATGAAGGAGACTCCCTGTCCCGACTCCCCTAGTGAGGAGACCTCCTTCGGGGGAGCCATCCAGAATACGATGAGCCCTTTTGAATGGCAGTCTAATTAAATCTCAGATGTTCAAAAGAGTTACTACAGTCTTCTGGAGATGGGCACTCCAGCCCGCACTCCAAGCCCCTCCAGTACTAGATGCGTATCCGCGCACCTTTCACTCTACATCTTCAACTCCTGATTCTCCACCTCTGGCACCTAAAAAAACTAGACAGATTCTGCAAAGTGCCTGATGAACTAAAATACCTGTATAAGAACCCTGTGGCTGACATGTCTGCCTATCCTGTGGCAAGCCTTCTAAACTTTCCCCCAGTGCTAACACCCTACCCACTGACAAGGATAGTAGGGCTATGGATAGGTGGGGTAAGAAGGTCTACACTTCTATCGCCCTTGCCTTCAGAGCTGTTGACTACAAGATGCATATGACTACTAAATGTTTGCTATTTTTACTGCAGTCTCTGAGTAAGGTCATGTCAGACCCACAGTTTACTAATTCTAAGCAACAAATGCAGACCTTGCTGTCTTAAGTAACTCAAATTGCTTGTCATAATATTAGATGCAGTTGTGATGCTGTGGTTGCCTCTTCCAGTGCTGCAGCCACAGGCACAGCCTTTGCCAACCCATCCCTGAAGACTTTAAATCTAAAATCCTAGACTCTCCTCTTGACAAAGACTTCCAGTTTGGTCCTGAAGCTGCAGAACTCTTCAAAACCTTACAGAAGCAGGGTACGACCATGAAGAACTGTAGGCAAATTTTATTTTCTACAGTCCCTCAATACCGTAGGAACTACCCAGCTGAGTCCACTTCCTTGTTAAGAGGAACACTTGTCCCAATCAGAAACAAATTAAACACCTAGAAAGTGATTCTCAGTCAAACTACATAGGAAATCTCCTTTGGGAAAGCCTCCCTTCAGAGACAAAAACCTGTAATTACCTTGCCAAGTGCATCCCTCCCCTCCTCAATCCCTCCACCCTGCTTTCAAAAAGACTTTGTGTTCCTCCCTTTCTGGGAAATGGTAATCACAGACAGGTGAGTCCTGACTGCCATCAAAGAAAGTGTATGCCATGTTATGGGAAAGCATCTGCTGTCTAAGGAGTTTGCTTCCTTTGCTCGGACCTGTCATTCAGGAATTGCTAGATCAAAACCACATAGTAAGAGTGCCACCCGCCATCATAGGAAGTGTTCTGTTCCAGAATTTTTCTAGTGCCCAAGAAGGAAGGACAGTGGAGACGCATTCTGAATCTTTTTTTGCTCAACACCTTTCTGAAGGTGCTCACTTTCAAGATGTTCTGTCTGCATACACTCCTACCTTTCATTCTTCCTCAAGCTTTCCTTGTATCAGTAGACCTGAAGGACACCTACCTCCACATCTCTGTTTGACCTTTTGCAGGAAATTCCACAGAGTTTTCTCTGGCTCATCATATTTTCAGTTTACTCTGTGGGACCTAGAGCTTTTACAAGGTGCCTAGCTCCAGTAGTAGCATTCTTGTCACACTCAGGGAATGCTGTCTCCTCAGACACCCTCCTTAAGCATATCCATTTCACAGTGTATTTCCTGTCCATCCTAGGGTTCACAGTCAGTGTCAAAAAATCCCATCTCACACCCACTCAGGACCTGTTTTTTCTTTCTGGCATGCGGAATGCTTTCCTTCCTTCCTTCCTTTCTCATGAGAAAATTTTCAGTCTGGACACCTTTTTCAGGAACCTCTACTCATTGCCTCGCTGCACAGCAAGGAAGGTATTCAATACATTGGGTTTCCTGGCAGCTGCCATTCCAATGATTCCTCTGGCCAGATTGTATGTGCAGAAAATTCAATGGTGTCTGAAGTCAATCTGATCTCAACATTCCCATCCCCTGGATTTTCCAATCCGCCTATTACCTTGCCTTAAGAAATACCTATTCAGGTGGAAGAGACAGGTAATGCTTAACCCAGTCATTCCTTTCACCTCAGCCTCACATAGCCAAGTTCTTTGCAGAGATGCTTCAGACAGAGCATTGGGGGAGGGGGGGTTTGGACTGGATCCCACAGAGTACAGGGGAAATAGCCCCCCCCTATCCTGAAAACACATCAACCTGAAAGAAATGAGCACCCTTCTGCAAGCATTGTAGATCTCTCTACGTGTGTCCACCGACAACACAACAGTTATATGGTGTCTAAACAAACAGGGAGGCACAAGATCTTGCTCACTGTGCAGGCTAGAACAGGAGGCATGGCACCTTGCAACATAAATGAGGACGTGGAGGACCCTGAACAAACAAGTCTTCAAGACTGCAAGGCATCCATAGGGAACTTAACAGGATAGGACTTTCTCCAGAAAACCACAAGCTTCCACCGTTGTGTACCAGGAGTCCTTCCATTCAGCTTGGAAGACTGAAACCTTTTCTTTCCAGTAGTCAGGAAGGTTCCTGTATGCCTTTCCCCCATGCCACTTCTGCCAGGAATCCTCCTAAAAGGTCAGAAAGGAAGCCCCAAAATCCCTACTGCTGCCCCCTTCTGGCCAAGAGAAAATTGGTTTCCTCTCCTACTATACCTGTCCAAGGGAAACTACTGGAAAGTACCATTGTAGCCAGACTGTCAGCAGCAAGGTCTGCTTCTCCAGCCACATCTAGCCTCTGTCGCACTCTGTGGATCATAGGGTTCTGAGCCCTAAAATACACCATCTCTGAGAAGGTGATAAAGGTTCTGCAGGAAGCCAGAAAACCTACCACCAGAAGATCATATACAGCCAAGTGGCAAAGATTTTCAATTTGGTGCTTCAAGCACAGCCAGAACCCATTCTTATCAGATACTCCTGCTGTCCTCAAATATCTTTGCTAATTATTGCACTGTGATGTAGCCTACTTTTACTTTAAAGCCCATTTATCAGTAATGCTTGCCTCTTGAGCCTCCTCTCATGGCCAGGACAGAGGTCAAACTTTTTTGAGGGGTGTCCTACACCGTAAGCCACCTAGGAAGCTTATTTCTTCTCCCTGGGATCTCAACTTTGTGCCGGAAAAGCTGACACTGCCTGCTTTCGAGCCAGCAGCTTCAGTTGGAAGATTATACTGGCTCTTACCTCTGCCTAAAGAGTGTCTGTACTTCAGGCTGTTATGGCTTCTTCACCCTTTCTTATTTTCCACAAGGACAGGATGACTCTTTGGGCCAATCCTACTTCCTGCCTAAGGTATTGTATGAGATGTCCCTCAACCAGCCATCCACCTGTGTACCTTTTTCCATAATCCCCAACAGGGAACTTACCTGACAGTGACTAGGTTGCACTAAGTGCCCTGTTGGGGTTTCTTCTCTGTCTTTTTCTGTTTGGTAGTGTACTTCATTCATTTCCTCCAAGAAGGAAAAATGTCAGTGTGGGAAGCAGATTCCCCATAAAGACCATCACGACCAGTGTCTTTTTTTGCTTAGGCACTGTTCCTGTTGCTAAAGATCCTGAGCGTGAATGGCAGGATTTTACTCTGGGTCTGTTCAGTGCTTTGTTAGCCTTGAAGCCTCCTCACTGGTCTTCCACTCCTGTTAAGAGGCCTAGGAAATTGGACTCCTCAGATGAGGTATTGGTTTCTGGGGAGGAATCCCTTGCTTATTCCTCTCAGATTCCTTTTCTAGAATATGGTCCTGAGGAAGAGGATTCGTTGAGCCCAGACCCCCCTTGGAAGAATTATCCTTTGATGATAGTACTGCTCATATGATGGAATATTTTAAATGGGATTGCTGCCAGGTATCTGACTTTCGGAAAAGGTATTATGAGCTTTTACAGATGGAATTTCGTAAGCCATCTGATGTTTCTCCTGGTTTGGCAGCCCTTTTGGCCACCTTTCTGCTGCCTCTGTATTTCCTGATTCTCATCCCCCACTTCCTAAGCAGCCTACAGGGTGCCTGAGAATTGCAATTTTTAAGTGCCCTTCTGCTGATCCTTCAGTGGGTTCAGTTTCCACTAATAAGCTTTTGCCATGTACTAAAGCTCCTTCCTTCAGATAAGGACAGTTTGGCTATGGAAAGGTTGGGTAAAAAAATAGCTTCACAGCCCCCTCCCCCTCTGTCCAAATCTACACCAAAGTACTATACGAGCACTTATGTGGCTGCATGGAATCAGAAATACCTGACAGGACAAAATCATCCTCCGCAAGGAAGAGTTAAACCTGTCTGGTGGACATCTGCAATAAATAAACTATATAACAAAAGGAAAAAATTGCTGTCCAGGACCAAGAAGGAGCAGGTGCCCAATTGGAAGCAATCTCTCCTTAGCCTGAACAAGCAAATAAGAGCACTAGTGAAATCCTCTAAAGCCAACTTCGAGTCCAAATTGGCCACATCTGCTAGAGACAGTCATACGGCCTTATTCACGTATGTCAGCAGTCTTAAAGGAATCACTCAGATCTGTTCAGAACTGGTGGTCAAGGACACCACATACACAAATGCTGTAGATATAACCAACCTACTGGCTGACAGATTCAGCAAAAACTTCACCTCTCTGCCCCCCCCCCCCCCCCAATCAGTAAATTACGACATCCCCAGTACCTGCCCTCCTCCCCTTATCTCTAGGGAGCAGGTCATCACTGCTCTCTCAAAGGCAAAAAAATACAGCCTCCCAGGCATGAACTTGCAGCACCATTAGGCACCCTATTTAACCATAGGCTGAGTACAGGGTTTGTCCCAGCCGAGTAGAGGACAGCCACTGTCATCCCTTTACACAAAGGTGGAGCATCCACCAATCCAGGAAATTATAGACCCATCACCCAACTAGCCTAATCTGCAAGGCCATGAAATGGATTATCATGGACCTCATTAACAGGGACATTGCCAACCTTCAAATACTCGACCCCCACACAGTTTGGCTTTGTCAAGGGGAGGTCATGTCTATTAAATCTGGTTGACTTCTTTGAGACAGTCACCAAAGCCATGGATGAGGGAAAGACTGTGCACTCTGCCTACTTTGACCTGGCCAAAGCCATCGACACTATTCACCACTCAGTCATAGTAGATAAACTCTCTCAACTAGGCATCAGTCCATATGTTATCAGATGGGTAGCAAACTGGATCACTGATAGCACCCACTTAATCAAAATAGGGGAAGCTAACTCACGAGCGGCATACTCCAGGGATTGGTCTTGGGCCCTCTGTTATTCAAGATATTCTTCTTTGAGGTGCAGTCCAAAACCAGTGGGTTATGGCTGACCAAGTTTGCAGATGACTGCAAGCTGGGCGCTGTCATCAATTCCCCAAGCGATGTGGACGTCCTCCATGAGAGTCTCACCCACACACATGACTGGCCTCAAGCTGAATGCCAAAAAATGGATCATCCCCTTTGGGGGGGGGTGTCCCCATATATTATCACATTAATAATGTCCTAAGCAAACAATCAGTCATGAGGGATTTGGGCATCCAGGTTGATAGCAACCTGACTTTTGACAACCGTGTTGCTTCTTTTGCACAGAAAGTTTTCTACATGGCCCACCTCATAAGTAAGGGTATCTCGTCCAGGGACAAGGAGGTCATAACATCCCTGCATTCTTCCCTTTTAAAGACAATTCTTGAGTACAACGCCCCCTTTGGCATATACCTCGTAAAGCAGATGCAGCACCTGGAGGGACTACAGAGGTTCCTCACCAGAAGAATCCAGGGCCTCAAACATCTACCGTACACAGGCTAAAAGCCCTGTCCCTGTACTCAGTTTCATACAGACTCCTCAGGGATGACCTCTGCCTGGCATACAAAGTAATCTCAGACCCCACCTTGACGGGACTGCTGCATATCCGCAAATCACCCTCCACTCGAATAACCGGTACGCTTGACCTCACCCTGGTCTGTGACATCAATAGGACTTGTTGGCAGGGATTTGTGTCCAAGAGACTCCCCCATCTGTGGAATAGACTCCCTCAACATGTTAAGCAGAGTACCTCATTATCCCTTTTCAAGCGCAACTTGGATAACTGGATGAGAAACAGAAAATACACCCCCTGGGATTCCACCTGTGTCCCTGCTGAACAGGGGCTTTGAGTGCTGACTTGTCTAAACATGGGCTAAACTGTTGGCTAGGCTTTTATGGGCCTCAGGGCCAATAGCCTAGTAATTTCCTGTGATTCTATACTGCTGCCAACTTGTCTTTTAGGGCTGTTAATTACCAGACCCACATGACTAGATATATTTTGACTTCTTTCTCAGGTTGTTCAGGTGGTGTCTGATCTTCCTGTTTCTGATGGAAATTCTTCAGCTCTTACATTGATTGGGTCCACTTTCCAGGTCACTCATCACTCCATAAAATGCACCAATGATGCAGCTGATGTTTGCTCTAAGGCTGCTGATCTTGGTTCAGTGATGAGGCGGTATTCTTGGCTACATCTTCAAGCTTTATCTGATGATGTGAAAGCCAAGCTTTTGAATACTACTTTGGATAACACAAATCTTTATGGGACAGCTGCTGCTGACCTGTTCAGGTCCCTGCAGGATAAGGGTAAGGCCTTGGTGGAACTTGACATGTTTTTGTCTCCCCTATCCCCAAATTCCAGAGAAATTACCATTCTAAGTCCACCTTTGTTCGTAGGTAGACTCGCCCACTTCGCAAAGGTAAGAAGGGGGTCTAGGCATATTCCCTGTGCTAAATCCACTTACACTCCTCCATCTCAAAAGCCTTCTTTTCAGACAAGCCTGTCTTCATTTGGCCTCCTCTCCCATTGGCCAGGTCCCCTTGTCTCTTCGCCTTTCGAATTGACATCAGATCACTTCTGACTCTTGGGTGCTATCTGTCATTCCTCAGGGGTATTTTTTTTTTTTAGTTTAAAAATCCCTTCCTCCATTTTCAGGTGTTCCAGAACCTCCGTTACAGCTTCCTCATTTCCCAGAGGTTTTGCAGTCCCTTTTGGATCAGGGCACCATTCAGTCAGTTCCATCCACCCAAGTGAGGAAGGGGTTTTACTTCAGAATGTTTTTGGTTCCTTGGAAGAAGGCTACATGGAGGCCAATCCTGGACCTTTCTCTGCTCATCACCTTTCTCAAGGTCCCTTCTTTTCAGATGCTGTCTCTTCAGACCTTGTTTCTCTTCTTCTTCCCCAGGCCATTTTGGCCTCAAGGATGCACACTTTTCTATCCCCATTCACCCTCTCTTCAGGAGATTATTTCTCTGTTTTTCCTGTCATTTTCAGTTCTCTGCTTTGGCCTTTCTACTGCCCCAAGAGTATTCACCAAATGCCTCACTCCTGTCATTTTTTTGCAGGCAAGGGACACAGATTTTCCCCTGTCTGAATGACCTGCTCACTGAAGCTCCTTCTCACAGCAGTCTGTTGCATAATCTCCATTTTACCACTTGTCTTTTACAAAGTCTGGTGTTCACCATAAATCTCAAGGAATCAGTTCTGATGCCATCCCAGGATCATGTTTTTTCTCAGGTGCTGGCTTCAAACCGTTCCCATGTTGGCTTTGCTTCCTGCTTTCAAGGTTTTGTCTCTGGCAACCTTTTTCCAGTCTTTCCTTCCTCTGTCCTCTCTCACTGCTAGGGACTTTCTTAGGGTTCTGGAGTTTATGGCTTCTAATATTCCCATGCTTCCTCTTGCCAAGCTGTGTATGAGGACGCTTCACTGGTACCTCACATTGGTGTGGCTTAGACGTTGCCACCCTATGGAGTTCCCTGTTCTTTACTTCCTTGTTTCAAACTCTAGCTTCAGTGGTGGATTCAACAACTCTCCCTCAATCCCTCCCTTAATCTGAGGCTACTCTTTCAGGCTCCAGTTCCTTTTCAGGAATTCTTCATGGATGCCTCAGACTTAGAGTGGGGGCTTCATGTGGCCCTCTGAAGGTCCAGGGTCTTTGGTCTCATCAGAAGTCAGATCTCATCAACATAATGGAAATGAAAGCTCTGCAAGGTTTTCATTCCCTTTTATATTGCAGTCCCCTCAAAGTCTTCACAGACAATATCACTGTGATGTGGTACATCAAATGTGTGTGTTGGGGGGGGTTCAAGGTCCTATCTCCTTTGCAGATTAGCTATTCAGGCATCAAGCGGCTCCTCAGGCGGTTTACATTCCTTCAGAGCACAGTCTAATGGCAGACGCACTGAGCAGGCCCAGAACACAGGCTCATGAATGGATGCTTCACAGAGATGCGTTTCTGAACATAGTGCTTCAGTGGGGTATTCCTTGGGTAGATCTTTTTGCCTCCCCCTCTGAACAGACAGCTTCCTCTATTCTGTTTGAGTACCAAGTCTTCTGGCTTGGAAAGTGGATGCCTTTTTTCCTCTGAAGGGAATGTTTCTGAATGCCAAAAGTCTATTGTTCTTTTTGCTTTTACTTTAATCAAGAGAGTGTCTGAACTTCAGGCTCTTATGACTATTCCTCCTTTTTTAGTTTCTTCAAACTAATCCTTCTTTTATGACCACGCTGGTTAATGAGTTGTCTTTTATCAGTCTATTTGCCTGCTTCCTTTTTTCCTTCTCCATGATCTGCCAATGAGAAGGTTCTTCACACCTTGGCTCTGCAGACATCGCTCCATTATTATTTGGATAAAACAAAAACAATTCATAAGCCTGAGCAACTTTTTTTTTTTTTTTTTTTTTTTTTTTCCGTCCCAGGACTTTGGCTTTGTCTATTTCCAGGAAAACCATTTCTTCCTGGATTTCTGAGGCCATTTCTTTTTGTTATTCTTTTAATGGCAAAAGTCTTCCATCTGTAAAGGCACATTGTCCTAGGGCATTTGCCTCATCTGGTGCCTTTTTCAAGGGTTAGGACACCAGTTCCATCACTGAGGCTGGTACTCATTCCTCTGTTCATACTTCCACTAAGCATTATAAATTGGATGTTATTTCCAAGTCCAGGGTGGGATTTGCTTGGGCTGCTCTATATGAGTTTGTAGAGGGTTCTTTTGTGCCTTCCCCCTCTCGGCCTTCTTAAGTTCTTGTAGTCTGCCTTCGGTAAAGAATACTGCAGCAGTGATTTGGAAGGACATAGTATAGGTGCATAAAATCTTATTACCGTAGATGTCTTCTTCACTGTTGCAGTTTTCGGTCCCTCTCTTTCCCCCCCCTTTTCTTGGTCTTACTCCTGTGCTTTTGCTGCCCTCCTGGCCAAGAGGTCCTTGCTTCCTTTTCATTCTACCATTTTTTCCTTCTGGATGTACATGTTCTCTCTTGTCCCTGAAGGTATTCTGTTAATCTTAGGGCAGTAAAGTTCTGAATTTTTGCATCTGTACATCATCTTTATGCCCTGTGTCTTGCGTGGAGAGCATATGTGTGACATGTGGTACTTATAAGACCTAAAGGCTTTCGTATACTGGCTGGATGTTGAGCTAGCCTTGGCAAGCGATACCTTCTGTAAAGAATACTGTAACAGTGAATAGAAGGACATCTATTGTTGTGGTAAGATTGTGCATATAACTGTAGTTTAAAAGGGTCTGTGGTTGGGCCACCCTTGCATAATGACATTACAGTAGCTGTTTTCCGGGCTTCCGAAATGTAACTAGATGTTCATCGTGTTTCACTGTTGCAGTCATTACACTTGGGTTATCCTGCTGGCATTCGGCCTGAGTTCCAAAGTCTTGGTCCGGCATCGGTTGCTGTCGCATCTTCCCTGACGTCAGTGTGCCAGGGGTATAAAAGATGCAACCGATGCCATTTTCTTCAGTCTTTCTTGCCGCACGGTGCCCGAAGCAAAAGCAGTTCGCAAGTGCCGGTCGGCCGACACTCGAGATTTTCGAAATTGAGTTTCAGAACCAAAGTCTTCAATAAAGCTAAGTACCCCGTTGGGGAAACTTTTTCTTGTTCCAGACCGATGTCAGTAAAAGTTAATAATTGTATTTCTTGTGGGAAGCAAATACCTTATAAGGACTTTCACTCTTACTGTATTCCTTGCCTAGGCCCTGACCACGGCGTTACCAGTTGGCGGTTTTGTGCTAGATTCAATAAACGCACTATTAAACGTCTGTTTGATTTTGCTTTACATTATTTTGGCCGAAGGTTTAATTACATAATGCCGTTGGAACAACCGACAACCGGAATTTATAAAAAACGCAAAGACAAAGAAAAGGACAGGCATCCGAGGTCCAAAACTGATGACGAAGCCTCTTCAAGGCCAGTTGCCGTTTCTCAGTGAGATGCTTTTGCAGCCCCTGACACCCGGTACCTCAGAGCCACAGGCCGTAACAGAAAGCCACGTGGAGACACCGAGGCCTGTGGAAACTCAAGGTATTGGGCCTACGGAAACTATTCCCTCAGATGGGTCCGGAGCCGCTGCGCAGGCATCGGCTTGTGAGGGTGTTTTCAGACCTTCGCAGCTTGCAATTAAGTCAACTACAGCAGCCAAGGCAAAGTCGAAAACACCATTAAAGACAAGGAAACTAGTACAGCATTCCCCTGAACAGTCATCCATACCAAAGAAACAGATGCTTAAAATGGTCGAAGACCTAATTACTTTAATCAGGGGTTCCCATCCCCCTCCTGACAAAAGGCCTAGGCAAGACACTGACTATGATTCCTCTGACCAGGTTTCTGTCTTCTGATCATGGATATTCTCTCCCTCCCTATGAGGACTCTGATGCAGAAGAGTCTATCCCTTCAGCCTCTCCACCTGAGAATTATTCTTTTGGGGAAACCCTGCACACCATGAGGGAGCATTTCCATTGGGAGAGCCAGGATTATTCAGAATCCAAGAAAAGGCTCAAAGACCTCCTTTTATTGCCTCAGCACAGGCCCCTGGCTATCCCCCCTGTGCTTGATATTGTTGATGTTTTCTCTGAATCCAGTCTGTCTCCTGATTCTTTACCCCCTGCACCAGTCAAGCCAGACAGGTACTACAGGGTTCCTGACTCTCATAATTTTCTTTACAAAAACCCCGCTGCAGACCCAGAAACAATTTCTCAGGGTCCTAAAGGGGTTAAGGCTTCCACTGCTAAAAATCCTGTCCCCTTGGATAGGGATTGCAGAGCTCTGGACAGATGGGGGAAAAGTTTACACTTCTGCTACTTTAGGTGTAAGGGCTTTAAATTGCCAGTTTCACATGCTTAAATATCAACAGTACCTCATGTCATTGTTAAAACAGAAAATGGTTTCAAATTCAGAAAGTCCTGACAGTAAGGAAATGCAGGATTTATTACATGCAGTTGAACAAGTGGGAAAGCATACTCTGCAATGTGGTTTTGATTCATTAGAGGCTTCTTGTAGAGCCGCAGTTACAGGCTCTGTTATTTGATGGCATGCTTGGTTGAAACAACAAAGTTTACCTGACCATGTTAAAGTAAAGTTATTGGATGCTCCACTACAGCATGATACTTTGTTTGATGTTAAGGCAGAAGAGGTGTTAAAGAAAATGGAGGATAAAGCAAAATCAATGCAGACAGTGAAGGTTCAACCACCCAGATTCAGCAGAAACTGGCCTTCAAAAAATTGGTCCTTTCCAGTGTCAGACAGGCCACAAAGAGGCAGATACAGACGCCCAATAGGCAGATCTCAGCCCCAAGGCTCCTACAGACCTAAACAATGGGGTGCTTCAGCCCCCAAAGGAGAGGGGAAGACAAATCACAGCCTTATAGGAAACAGTCCCAATGACTTCCCTCTACAGATGCCAAGCACTTACTTTTTGGCAGCTTTCAAGGAACTACTACATCCAGGACAACTATTAATAAAGACGGACAATACCACAGTTATGTGGTACATAAACAAGCAAGGGGGCGCACATTCCTACCCCCTATGCAGGCAAGCCATGACTTTGTGGAACACAGCACTGACCTATCAAGTACATCTGCAGGCACAATTCCTGCCAGGAACAAAAAATACACTGGCAGACGAACTAAGCAGAAATCTCATGGATCCTCACGAATGGAAACTAAATCCACAGGTGTTCAGCATGAATACGAGGAAATGGGGACGCCCAGACATAGATCTTTTTGCCTCCCCTCACAATTACCAAATACAGAAATTCTGCACAAGAACTTATCACTCTCAAGCATGGAAAGTGGATGCTCTATCATTCAGCTGGAAAGGCCTGACGGTCTCTGCCTTCCCTCTGATGCCTCTTCTTACCAAGGTGCTCCTAAAAGTCAGACAAGAAAGGCCAAAAATTATCCTGATTGCCCCAGACTGGCCACGCCAGCACTGGTACTCAATCCTAAAGAGCTTGTCTCAAGGCCCAGCTTGGCTTCTACCTCAAATTCCTCATCATCTGACTCAACAAAACAATCAGATTCTGCACAGTCAGCTCAGAACCTTAAATCTGGCAGCGTGGCAGATAATGTAGCCACTCAGACTGCACCTCTCTCTAAAGCTGTTATGGATGTCATTTTAGAAGCCAGGAGGCCCAGCACTAGGAAAGCTTACACAGAAAAATGGAAGAGATTCTGTGCTTAGAACCAGGCACAAGGGCTCGAACCACTTGTCCCAAATATACCTCAGATTTTACAATACCTAACTGAGATGCTGGACAAAGGCCTATCTTTCTCATCGATTAAAATCCATGCCTCTGCCATTTCAGCTCATTACAATACGGAACCTCCTATTTTTTCACATCCTCTACTACGACAGTACCTCAGAGGGGCAAAAAATAAGACCCCCAAGGAGAGCACCAGTACCAACTTGGGATCTCAATTTTGTTTTAGAAAAACTCACACTGCCTCCTTTTGAACCAGCCAACACAGCTGATCTAAAATTCTTATCATGGAAAACTGCTCTGCTCCTAGCAATAACTTCAGCAAGAAGAGTCTCAGAGTTACAGGCATTAATGGCTGTGGAACCTTTCATCATTTTTCATCAGGACAGGGTTTCTCTTAGGACAAACCCAACAGTCATGCCAAAAGTGGTCTCCAGTGTGGCCTTGAACCAAACCATTAATTTACCAACTTTCTACCCAAATCCCCAGAATAAAGGGGAGAGACTTATGCACGCTTTGGATATACACAGCTACGATCCTACTTGGACAAAACAAAAGCTTTCAGAAAAAGCAACTGTTTGTAGCCTATGTTGCAGGATCACAAGGAAAGCCTATTACAAAGCAGACAGTTTCAAAATGGATAGGACACTGCATCCACTTCTGTTATGCACAACATGGCAAATCAGTGCCTAAGGGCATTAGGCCACATTCTACCAGAGCAGCAGCCACTTCAGCAGCTTTTCTCAGAGGAGTACCAACCAAAGACATTTTAAAAGCTGCAACCTGGAGCTCAGTGCACACTTTCACCAAGCACTACCACTTTCCTCTCTACTCTAAATCCAGAGCAGGCTTTGCCACTGCAGTTCTGCAGGGCCTGGTAGCCTCTCCAAATCCAATTTAGACCCAGCCGCCCAACCTCAGCTTTGGGATTCTACCCAAGTGTAATGACTGCAACAGTGAAACACGATGAACATAGTACAGTTGTGTACCTACCATAAATGTAGATGTTCGAGTGTATTCACTGTTGCAGTCCAGGTTACCCACCCACCATCCCCCTTTTCATTGCTGGGACTTTTCTGTACTTCTCAACTCTATACAACCTTTGTGGTGTATTTGCTTGTAGATGAAGGAAATGTTTATAGTAGTACATGCTTGTTTTTTGGCATAATTGTATCTTTCCAGCCTTCCTATCTGGGGGCACCTGACATCTGGGGCAAGAAAAACTGAAGAAAATGGCGTTGGTTGCATCTTTTTTACCCCTAGCGGACTGACGTCAGGGAAGACGCAACAGCAACCGACGCCAGACCAAGACTTTGGAACTCGGGCTGACTGCGGGTCGCCTGCCAGCAGGATAACCCAAGTGTAATGACTGCAACTGTGAATACACTCGAACATCTACATTTATGGTAGGTACACAACTGTACTTTGAGGCTTAGATTAAAGAGGTTAAGTAGGCATTCCGATAGGCCATATCCTTTTTTTCTGATAAAAACTAGCAGTTCTATATTCTTTCTGGTTTTAACAGGTCTTAAAGAACTCCTTTACATTTTAATGTAAATAGTGTCCAGTGCTATAGTTTAATCTTATTATGGGTCTACTTTAAAGTAAACTTTTTCAGAGCAGCAATGTCAGGTGAAACAGTGAGTGGTTCTTTTTCTAGCCATGTCAAAGCTTCCTAGTTTGAATTTGCCAATATTTATTTTAAAATGAAAGCTCATCTAATGTCTCATTTTGTCATACACAACTGTTAAGAGGCACGTCTTCCTCAGTTAAGACTCCAAGAAGTGCATCATAGGGAAGTGATTTGGTGGTTTAAAGGGTTATACTGCTGAAGATGGTAATGCAATTCTACATAGTTCGAATTTGGAGAGTTCTCTGCCTTTAATCTCTTTATTAGGAGTGGACTTCTGTCTTTTCTTTGAAAAGACTGATGTTTTGGAATTTAACTTGTACAGTTCATCAGAGAAGCATGTTGCTTAGCACACCCTCTCACGAAAGTATAGAAACCGGTGTAGAGATTTTGCAGTGTGTGAGTATTTTCAAGGGTGGTTTGATTTCTTTCTCTTCATGTAGAACAGTTTAATAAGGCTGCAGCTGTGGACAGAGGTGTAGCTAGCTAATCTGGTGTCCAGTACTATCTTCCAGTCTGGCACCCTGGCACTCTCCTCTCTTCAATATTAAGTTGCAACATCTAGTGCTCCTGATTTATGGAGCAAGGCACCCAGATTTCTTTTTGAGAAAAAAAAAATGTCTGGCAATGTCCTTCCTTTTCTCTGTTGCAGTATTCTTTAACTTGGGATGTCTTCTGCCCAGCATGCCAAGCCTTTACGTCTTCCTGGTGTCATACATGAGAAGTATGCCCTACACTCAAGCCATAAGGTGCACATGTGACATACAGATGCCTAATCCTTAGAACCTGTTTGCCTCCAGTCCAAATGCTGCTTCTGAATTTGGGCATTCATTGAGCTAGTTCATATACTAAGCCTTCTAAAAATAAGTGCTCTATTGCTATTCCTTCCTTTCTTTTTTCCAACTTGAAGTTTGTTTTCATATCATGCAGTAAGGGGAAAATGTGAGTATGATAGGCAGATTCCCCATAAGGACAGACATGAAGTGGCTTTTTTGTTTAGGTGCTACCCACAACCATACTCTGTGTGTGATGTGTCAAGTATTTGTCACTAAGACACGCAGCCATTGGTTTTCCAGATAAAGAGAAAGGGAAAGACGTATGTCTGAAGTTGTTGACTCAGTGTACTGTGGCCGAATCCACTTGCCTCGAAGTTCTGCCACCTCTTAAGAAAAACGGTAAAAAAGAGCATGTACAAAATTTGCTGCTGTCCAGCCTCTACCAGGTGTCTCCCTCTGGTTGGGTGAAGAACCTGGGAGCATACAGTGCTGTCACCAGTTCCCTCTGCCCCGACCCAATTGGTGGTTGGCACAGAATTGACTACTCACTCGTCCACTGAGGCTGTGCATTCATCTGATACAGATGTAGAGGGGAACCATGGCTGATAATATCTTAAGGGACTAGGGGGTTCCACAATTTTAGTTAGGGAAGAGGTGCCTAGTACCCCCACTGAATCCAGGCAGGGGTCTGACCATTGTAGATTTGTCAAGGTGGGTGTTCCTTTGAAAAGAAACCAACAAAACAAACATTTTTGGCTACTATGGCTAAGGATCCTCACAGAGAGTGGTAGGACTTTACCTAAAAGGTGTTTAATGCCTAATAGCTCTGAAAGCCCTGGAGGGATTGTCTGGTCTTCCACAAGAGACCCAGGGATTCTGATTCTTCTGATGAGTTGGACCCTGGCGAAGAATCATTAGTGTATTCTCCACAAATATACTCTTCTTGGGCTTGGGGATCTGATGAAGATTCTTTGTCTCCTGACTCTCCTTTTGAGGAATTATCCTTTGGGGATTCAGTTGTCTGCATGGTTAAACACCTGAGTGTATTGTTCCAAGTCTCAGAGTTCCAAAAGAAGTATTATGAACTCTTGTAAATAGGCGCACTCAGACCTTCTGCAGTCCCTGTTTTAGCTGCCCTGTTGGACACATTTTACAGCAGCTTCTCAGAGTCCTGATTATCAACTCCCAGCACCTAAGAAGCCAGACAGAGTTTTGTAAAGTGTCTAAGGATCTGAAATTCTTGTATATTAAAATATAATATATAATTCTTATACAAAAGACTTTCATCTTATGCTGCCATCCAAACTGCTTTCCTCTCCCACCTTCTGCCAAGAACAGCCATGCTGTAGAGAAATATGGGAAAAAAGTGTATACTTCTGCTACTTTGGCTTTCAGAGCCTTCAATTATCAGACCCACATTACTAGATATGTCGTTGCTGTTCTCTCCTAATGGAAGGGGGTGCTGATATGCCTTGAACAGCAAGACTTCTGCGGTCTCTGATGTTCTTAGTATTTCACTGTTGCAGTCAACACATTTGGGTTATCCCTGCCAGGGTAGCCCTCGGCCAGCCCGAATACCAGAGGCTTAGTATTTCTGCGTCAGTTGCTGTCGCTTCAGGACTGACATCAGGTCGCCAGTAGTATAAAGTAAGGCAGCTGATGCCATTACATCAGTCTTTCTTGCCAAGGAGCCCGAAGCAGAAGCAGTTTGCACAAGTGCTGGTCGGCTGCTACCTGAGTTTCGTATTCCGAATTGAAGCTGAAGTCTTCTAAAGCTAAGTACCCCATTGGGGATCCTTTTTTGTTGCACTAACCGATGTCTGAAAAAGTTAACAATTGTCTTGCCTGTGGAAAGCAAATACCACACCGAAACTTTCATTCTTACTGCGTCACTTGCTTAGGCCCAGACCACGATGTCCCTCGCTATCGCTTTTGTGCTTTGTTTAATGCCAGAACTATAAGTTGTCGGGCCCTTATTGTCGCTAGATATTTTCGCTTACAATCCTCTAATTCTGATATGGCTTTGGTAAGCCATCCGACAGCAGATCTTCCGAAAAAACATAAGGATAGTTACAGACAGAGACAGACTGCACAGGTCCAAACCTACCAACGACGCTTCTGTTAAGCTTAGTCGTCTGTTCTCCGGTCCTCAGTGAGGCACCTTCACAGCCCCTGATGCCCGCTTCTGTGGATTTGCAGGCCGCTACTGAGACCCTTTCTGTGTCTGGTATGCTGCAAAACCCTTCTTCGGCTAAAGATCCTGCGGTTGGCTCTACCTTGGATGGGTCCGGAACCGCTGAGCAGGCACCAGCTTTCGAGGAAGTACTTCGCACTACCGAGTTCTCGACACAAACCGACGACTTCTTTCATGTCTACCGTTATTTCAAAAACTACCGAGTTTCTAAGGCCCAGGGTACAAACCACATCCAAGAAACAGACTACCCAATCTCTGGCACCTGCTTCCTTGCTTCAGTCTCAAATGCTTAAAATGGTGGAAGACCTTGTCCTGCTGATCAGGGGAAGCCAAGCTACCCCTTCCAAAAGAAAGAGATCTGTCCCCAGTAGTTTTGTTTGAACAGGAGTCTGATGACTCTGATGCATCTGAATATGAAGGCATGCAACCCCTCTCTGCTTATGAAGATTCTGATGCAGAGGATTCCATTCCTTCAGCCTCTTCACCTGAGGACTTTTCCTTTGGGGAAACCCTTCATACCTTAAGGGAGCATTTCCAATGGGAATGTCAGGACTACCCTCAGTCTAAAAAGAGACTCAGAGAATTCTTAGATCTTCCACAGCACAGACCCCTGGCTATTCCCCAGTCCTGGATGTTGTGGATGATGTTTTCCTGGAATCCAGTTTTGACTCCTGACACTTACCTCCTGCATCCAGAAAACCTGACCGGTATTACAGAGTCCCTGACTCGCACAAATTTCTTTTCAAAAATCGTACTGCTTACCCTGAGGTAATTTCTCAGGGGCCTAAAGGAATTAAAGCAACCTCTGCTAAGAATCCCACCCCCTCAGATAAGGATTCCAGAGCACTAGACAGATTGGGTAAAAAAGTATACACCTCTGCTACTCTTGCTATCAGAGCACTAAATTGCCAGTTCCATATGCTAAAATTTCAGCAACATACCATTGAACTCCTCAAACAAAAAGTGTCTTCCTTTTCTGCTTTTGCAGAATCTAAAGAGTTACAAGAGTTACTGCATTCTGCAAGTCACGTAACTAAGCAACACCTTACACTGTGGTTTTGATGCCCTAGAACCTTCTTGCACAGCACCAGTCACCGGTTCTGTCCTTAGAAGGCATGCATGGCTTGAGGAACAGCCATGTTCAATCTAAATTATTGGATGCACCCTTGCACAAAGACAATTTATTTGGCACTAAGGCAGAGGAGGTTTTAAAAAGATAGAAGAAAAAGCTAAATCTATGCAGACAGTTAAGAATTTCCTACAGGTCTAGCCACCCAAGTATAGCAGGCATTGCCCGTCGAAGCACTGGTCCTTTCCTGCTCCCACCAGGTCATTTCAGCCCAGACCCTGTGGAAGCAGACCCCCACCACCCTAGACAGCAGCCACAAAGAATGCAGAGATCAAAGTAGTGGACTTCTCCACTTCAAAACCAGGGAGTTCTAAGCCACCCCCTCATGGTAAGAACTCACAATCACTCTCCTCCACCACCCCCTCCCTCTGCCCTCCTGCACTTACCACCAGGAGGAAAACTCTCCTTGCATGCAAGCATGTGGGCCACCATTATCAACAACAGCTGGGTCCCTCAACATAGTGTCCCAGGGATACAAATTTTCTTTCCATACTCTTCCAACCCCAAAAGGGTTTCCAGATCTTCCTCCAAACCAGTGGGCAGAGGTGAAAAAGCAAGTCCTTTCCCTGCTCTCTATGAGGGCAATGGAGCATGTTCCTGCAGAACAGATAGGCCAAGGTTTCTGTTCCAGACCTTTTTTGGTACCCTGAAAAGAGGGCACCTGGCTCCCCATCCTCGATCTATCCACTCTAAACACCTTCCTGGTGATACCAGAATTCAAAATGCTCACCCTCCAGCAACTGCTACCCATGCTCTCCAAGGATGCTTGGCTAGTCACCCTAGACTTTAAAAGAGGCATACCTCCTCATTCCTGTCAGGGAATCATGCAGGAAATATCTACGTTTCAGGGCAGGATCTCTGCACTTTCAGTTCTCTGCACTTCCTTTTGGCTTATCTACTGCGCTTAGAGTTTTCACAAAATGTCTGGCTCCCGCCATTGCCTTTTGCAGACAAAGGAATATCCAAATTTACCCATACTTAGGCGACTGCCTAATTCAGGCAGACAGTCAGGAAAAGCTCCTCAAGCACCTGGCCTTTGTAAAATCCATACTGACCTCCGTAGGGTACACTATCAACAAAAAGAAATCCAAACTAGTACCCACCCAAAGTATTATACTCCTGGGAGCAAGCCTGGACACAGCATCCCAGATGGCATTCCTTACACCAGAAAACTAAACTTACCTGACAGCCTACTTCTCTCAACTAGCCACCAGATCCCAGTTATCTGCAAGGAAAATCCTGCAAGCTCTGGGGTTCATGGCATCTTGCATTCTACTCATTCCGTATGCCAGAATGCATATGAGGAATCTACATGGGTACCTAAAAAGCCTTTGGTGTCAACACTCTCAAGGCCTGAAAACTCTTATACCAACGATACCCTGCCTTAGGAGATATTTTCTTTGGTGGGCAACAGCATGCTTCCACAACAAGGGACTACCTTTCTCACCACCCCCCCCCCGCCACCCAGACCCTCACCACAGATGCATCAGACTAAGCCCTGGGGTGCACACCTGGACGGCAGGTGCATACAGGGCCAATGGAGCCCACAGTAAATCCCATCTGCACATCAACCAAAAAGAGATGTTAGGTGTCCAGCACGCACTGACAGCCTTTAGGCCCCTTCTCTCCCCAAGGGCTCTCCTGATCAAAACAGACAACACTGTGATGTGGTATATCAACAAGCAGGAAGGGTCTCACTCCTACCCTTTATGCAGGCTGGCCATGACTCTTTGGCACACAGCCTCTGCCATGCAACTCCACCTGTTAGCACAATTCCTGCCAGGTTCTCTAAACTCTCTGGCAGACCACTTGAGCAGAAATCTTCTGGACCCACACAAGTGCCAGCTACACAAAAAGAACCTTCACCCTAATAACTCAGAAATGGGGCACCCTGAAGGTCAGCCTCTTTGCCTCCCACACCAGCCATCAGCTCAGCAAGTTTTGCACCAGGGAGCAGCACTGCAGGGCTTGGAAAGTGGATGCCGTATCCTTCACCTGGGTCACTCTGTTGGTCTATGCATTTCCTCCACTACCTCTCATCACCAGGGTACTGCTCAAAATAAGGGAGGAAAAAACAAGGACAATTTTTATTGCTCCAGACTGGCCTTGCCAGCACTGGTACCAACTGCTGCGCAGCCTGTCCCCACTTCCCCCATGGCATCTCACTCTGACCCTGATCCTCCTGACCCAGAGGGAAGGAGAATTCATGCATCCCCAATTGCAGACCCTCAATTTGGCAGTCTGGCTTATTCCCTGACCACTGATCAATCTGCCAACCTCAGTAAACAGGTTCTAGATGTTATACATGAGGCCAGGCACCCTAGCACTAGAAAGTCTTATGCTGACAAATGGAAAAGATTCTGCACCTGAATTCAGGCTAAGGGAGCCGATGCGGCACAGCCCTCCCTACCTCTCATCCTGGATTACCTAGCTGACCTGCTACACAGTGGTCTCTCTTTTTCCTCCATTAAAATTCATGCCTCTGCTATCTCTGCTCATTTCCACACTGAGCAGCCATTTTTCTCACACCCTCTGATCAAACCATTCCTAAGAGGGCCTAGCAACTTGAGGCCACCCACAAGAGCACCTACCCAAGCTTGAGACCATAACTTTGTGTTGGAAAAGCTCACCCTGCCCCCCTTTGAACCAGCATCTTCAGCAGAATTAAAATTTCTCTCCTGGCCATAACTTCAGCCAGAAGAATCTCCGAGATACAAGCAATCATGGCTGTGGAGCCCTTCATAATCTTCCATGCTGACAGGGTTTCCCTCAGGGCTAACCCATCCTTCTTGCTCAAAGTGGTATCCATTGTGTCTCTCAATGAATCCATTCATTTGCCCACCTTTCTCCCTAACCCACAAAACAAGGGGGAAAGGATATCTTGCACTGTCTAGATGTGCACAAACAGCTCAGGTTCTGTCTAGATGGGGACTAAGTCATTCAGAAGGTCCGATCAGTTAACTGGTTAGCTTTGTTGCAGGGACAGAGAGCAAAGCCATCTCCAAACAAACAGGTTCCAGATGGATAGCACACTGCATCCATTTCTGTTACAAGCAACATGGAAAACCTCCCCCCTAAGGGAGGACAGGACTCGCTGCACCAGAGCAGGCTCCACCTCTGCAGCTTTCTTCAAAGGAGTCCCCACCAGGGACATCCTGGAGGCTGCCACCTGGACATCTGTTCACACTTTCACCAAGCATTATCACCTGCATTTCTTCTTCAAATCCAGGGCAGGCTTTGCCAATGCAATCTTGCAGGGCGTCCTAGCCAGCCCCTAGTCTCCTTGACTGCCTCCACCCTTTTCCTCAGCTTTGGGAATCAACCCAAATGTGATGACTGCAACAGTAAAACATGAACAACATAGTACAGTTGTGTTCACTTACCATAAGTGTAGATGTTCGAGTGTATTCACTGTTGCAGTCCTGGTTTCCCTCCCTCCATCCCCCTCTTTGTCTCTCTCTCCTTACAAGGAACACATTGGTATTTACTTTCTACTGGTAGGGTTCTTCCACCATAACCTTGGCTCCCACTTGGAGGCTCCTGACAGGGCAAGAAAAACTGATGTAATGGCGTTGGCTGCCTTACTTTATACTACTGACAACCTGACGTCAGTCTTGAAGCGACAGCAACTGACGCAGAAATACTAAGCCTCTGGTGTTCAGGCCGGACGAGGGCTACCCTGGCAGGGATAACCCAAATGTGATGACTGCAACAGTGAATACACTCGAACATCTACATTTATGGTAAGTGTACACAACTGTACTTTGAGTTCTGTCTCTCAGTTGATGCCTTTTCTAAAGCAGATGCATGTGGTTCTTATATGAAGACATGTTCCTGGCTACACTTGCTGGCTTCCCTTGAGGACATTAAGGCCAACATTTTAGATTCTTCCTTAGACAACCAGAGTCTTTTAGGCACTATTGTTGCAAAATTGTGGTTATGCGGGATTTCAGATAAGTTTTTGCTTCTCCTGTACCCAAGTTCCAGAGGAACTATCCTTCGAAATCTTTTGTCCGTAGATAGCCTAGACAGTCTGGTAGAAGTAAGAGGCTTTTTAAGGGGATTTTTGCCAATAATTTGCACTTTGCAAATTTGCATTTGCACTTGTTTCCCCCTCTTTCCTGTAACTAGTTTAGTCCAGATACAGATTCTTAGTTTTAGCACTTGAATTTACTTATTCGTGATCAGCAATTGTTCATAACTTGTAAGCATTAAATAACCTGCTAATTACTACAGCACTCAACCTTCGTCATTACCTAGAGGAAAACAGTTTTGGTACTTACTTTCCTCACTTGCTTAGAGAAAAACAGCTCTTGTACTAACTTTCCTCACTTATCTAGAGGAAAATATTTTTTTATTCAGGCATGTCCAAGGGTCAGCTCCCAGTGTTCTCTCCTGCCTATCTAATGAATCTGGGCATCTTGGGGCGATGTAGAAATTGCCTCTTGTACACAGACAACCCTCTCCTCTTACCACCCAACACTACAACCTGTGAGAGATGCACTTATCTAGCCAAATTGGAGGTAAAGCTCTCTCCAACCAAGACTGAACTTAACAGTCAAGAGGAGAAGGTAAACGCACCACACCACACTCCTCACATAGTCTCAGTAAATCTACACCACCAAAATCCACACATAGAAACACAAAAACATTCGCAGAGGCTCTCAATAATAATCTGCTCAAGCAACAGAGACCTCCAAAGCAGAAATGCAAGCAACCTCCACCCCCCAACACAACCCAAATGTCACATAGCCCGCAGACTCAGTGTGCCACTCAACCACAGCCAGTAAGGCAAAACGTACCCAACACACTAGTCATAAGTGACTCTGTAGTCAGTCACACTGATGTCCCACTCACCAGGCTAAACAAGGAGAAGGTTGCTGTCAGCTGCCTGTCTGGTGCCAGGATCCGCCATATAACCCACTCAGGTCACTCCACAACAAGTACAAATATGACTCGTGTCATTGTCCATGTTTGTGTGAACGACCTGAGATGTACCTCCCTGGAATACATGAAAAGAGACATGGAAGAGCTCTCCAATCTTGTAGCCCAGGCAGGTATGACTCTAGCCCTGAGTAGCATTCTGCCATCACCTAGAATGATGCCGCAGTACAAGGACAAAATGATTGATTTCAACAATTGGCTAAGCTTCTGGTGTCATTCTAAAGGGATCCAGTATCTGTCTGCCTGTGATGACATGGTCGACAGACCACAATGCTTTGCCATAGATGGTCTGCACCTGTCACCCCTAGGATTCCGTTTACTGGCTAAGATTCTTGCCGCCCCTATAGTGCCTTTTTTTAGGCAAGGTTCAAATGACAAATTCACCACCATAACAGGAACTGGCAAGCAACAACTGAGGGTGATGCTACTCAATGCTAGGTCTAAATCTCAAAATGCATTCACTCGAGGCACTCTTTAAAATGGAGAACATCTATATCTGTGCAGTGACTGAGACCTGGTTCAAGGCTCCAGAGAGCACCCCTGCACTACTAGGCTATAACTCATACCACACTTTTTGGCCATGTAACCTGGACCGGAACACCAAAGGCGGAGGTGTGTCCATATTCATTAAAGATATCCACACCTCCAGGCTAGTTGCTCAGCATAATGCAGCTGAGGTTATCCAAGTGCAACTAACTCTGGGCAAAACTGCAATCCAAATTGTAGCTTACTACAGAGCCCCCACCATGCCCCAGGATTCACACTCCTCTTTTCTTGATGTACTGGAAAATATTAGGATTCAACCAAACACCCTAATAATGGGCGATTTCAACTACCCCACCATTAACTGGGAAAACTGCTCATGTACCAACCCCTTCTCTCAACGCTTTCTGGAATTCATAAACTCCAGTGCCCTGGATCAACTTATCCACACCCCCACCAGGGGCAACAATATTCTAGATCTAGTCATTACCAACATGAGTGACCGGTGTTCCACACCTGAAGTCAACGCCTCATTGGTCCGATCCGACCATAAGCTAATTACCCTAGATATCCACATCCTGCCCCCACCCCCACCCCCCCATTAAGGAAACCATGGTAAAAAAATTTCTCCAAAGCCAACTTCATGCTTCTTAAGACAGAAGTGGTGAACTTCATGACACCCATGCAGATGGACAATACAGTTACGACTACTGAATCCTACACAATTGCACTTTATAAGCACTTACACAAGTGCATGGATCGTGCTATCCCAAACAGAACCAAGATGCTATCCTCCAAAAAAAAGGAAGCCAATCTGGTGGTCCCCTGCCATAAACAAACACTACAACAGAAGGAAGAAACTGTTGCAAAAGAGAGTAAAATCCCATGAGTGGAGGAGCTCCCTGTTCAGCCTCAGTAAGAAGCTGTGATCCCTGATAAAATCCTCCAAAGCTATTTACGAAAACAAAATCGCCTCTGATTCTAAAGGCAACCACAAAGCATTCTATAGCTATGTCAAGAATCTCAATGGCAGCACGCAGATCTGCTCTGAGTTGCAGCACAATGGCACTAAATATACAGACCCAACTGCTATTGCCAACATCTTGGTAGATAGGTTCACTGCTAACTTTACCCCCCCCCCACCCCCTAAAGAGCCCATCTCTATACCAGAAGAATGCAAAGTTCCTGTAATCACGGCTGCACAGGTAAAAACCACACTCTCCAAAACCAAGAACACGGCATCCATGGGACCAGACAGCATCCCAGGCTGCGTTCTACACAAACTACAGAACGAACTGGCACCCCACCTAAGTACCATGTTCAGTCATAGCCTCACCTCAGGCTTTGTGCCTGCTGAATGGCACACCGCAACGGTTATCCCACTCCACAAGGGGGGAGCCACCACGTACCCCGGGAACTACCGCCCCATTAGCCTGACGAGCCTGATCTACAAGGCCATGGAACGTATCATCATGGAACTTATAAACATAGACATTGGTAATCTCCAAACTCTGGACCCCACCCAGTTCGGACTTGTAAAAGGCAGGTCATGTCTTCTAAACCTGATAGACTTCTTTGAAGCAGTCACCAAAGCCGTAGACTAGGGTAAGGTGGTTCACACAGTCTATCTAGATCTTGCCAAGGCTTTCGACACCATCCCCCACTCTGGAATTATAGATAAACTCACTAAACTAGGTATAAATCCCTATGTCACAAGATGGGTTGCCAACTTGCTCACTGACAGAACCCACACTGTAAAAGTAGCAGACTCCAAATCCGACTTCAGACCAGTGACAAGTGGAGTACCACAGGGTTCAGTCCTGGGTCCTCTCCTGTTTGGTATCTACTTCTCTGAAGTACAAGCTAACACAGAAGGTCTTTGGCTAACGAAGTTCGCAGATGACTACAAACTTGGAGCCATAATCGGAACTCCTAACGATGTGGACATCCTACAAAAGGGCCTCACTGAAACAGATGCCTGGTGTCAAAGCCATGGCCTCAAGCTCAGTGCCAAAAAGTGTATTGTCATCACCTCTGGTAAAAACTCTGTACCCATGAACTACAACGTAGGCGGTAGTATACTTAACACCGAAAGTGTGATAAGAGACCTTGGGACACAGGTGGGCATTGTCTCTCCTTTGATAATCACATCGCCACAGTAGTCAGGAAATCCTTCTACGTGGCACACCTCATCACAAAAGGTTTCTCATCCAGAAAAAAAGAGGTTATTGTTCCCCTCTACATCACTCATTAGACCCATTATAGAGTATAACGCCCCTTTTGGTATGTACCTCACAAGACGTCAACAACAACTGGAAAGGCCGCAGAAATACCTCACAAAGAGGATTACCAGCCTCAAACAGATGCCCTATGCAAACCGTCTCAAAAACACCAGCTTTACTCCTTCGTATATCCCCTACTCAGAGGTGATCTCTGCCTAACATACAAAGCTATGTCAAACCCAGAGCTATTGGACATGCTCCACTTAAAGAAATCCCAATCCCTCCGAGCTACACACTCTAAGGACCTAAACCTTGTCACCACAATAAACAGAACATGCCGGAGGAATAGATTCCTGTCCCAGAGACTTCCCATACTCTGGAATAAACTACCTGTCTATATCAAACAAAGCTCCTCATTATCACTCATAAAGAAAAATTTTGATGATTGGATGGAAAATAGGAAATTCACCCCGGGATCACTTCCGTGGCTCTGCTCGACCATATCACAGGAAAATAATTTTCTTGGGTGGCAAAAGCCAGGGTACCTTTTTGGCTGGGCTTGTGTAGGCCCCAGGGCCGATAGCCTAGTACCTAGCTATGAACCTATAAACCCACTCAGAATTCTAAAGGCCAAGAATTTTCTTTTCCTGATAAATCAGCCTGTGTGTGATATCCATACTTGGTTCCCCCTTGACCAGATTTATCTGTGCTTCACACTAACCCTTTCCTGTATGGCAACACATAACCACAAATGTCTGAGTTCTCTCCATTATCCAACACAGTTATTTTATGTTTTGAAAGTCTCTTCCTTCATTTTTTGGCATTCCTTAGCCACCTGCTTGCCAGCACCCTCATTCTTCTTTGGTGCTGCGGGATCTGGTGGATCAGGGAACCAAATTTTTATTCCAGAATGTTTCTGATTCCCAGGACAGAGGGGTTGTGGAGGTGCATTCTGGACCTGTCCTTTCTCAAGATCCCTTCCTTCAGGTTGTTGTCTCTTCAGACCCTTTTCCCTCTGTTACTTCCCAAGGCTTTACTGGTCTCCCTGGATTTTGATGGATGCTTACCTCCATATTCCTGTTCACCCTGTCTTCAGGAAATTTTTACAGTTCACTGTTTCTGTCATCAGTTCTCTGTTTTGCCTTTTTTTTCCCTACCTCTGCAAGGGTATTTACCAAATGTCTGGTCCCGTGTAGCAGCTTTTTGCAGACTTCAGGGAATTCAAATAATCACTTATCTGGACAACTTTCTGATTCAGGCTTCCTCTCAGCAGCTTCTGCTTCAGAATCTACACTTCAGTAGGCTTCTTCTGTGCAGTGGATTCACCCTCATTCTCAAAAAGTCAGTGTTTACTCCCTCTGAGGACCAAGTGTTTTTGAGTTGCAGGATTCAAACCATCCTGATTTTGGCTCCTCTTCCTCCTCCCAAGGTCCTCTCTTTTTGACTGCTTATTTCCAGCTATTGTAAGGGAATTTCTCCGAGCCCTGGGGTTCATGGCATCCACCATTCCCATCGTTCTTTTTGGCAGACTCCACATGAGGAAATTTCAGTGGCATCTCAAAGACTGACTCCAGCACTGCCACCCTCAGAAGTTTCCATTCCCTCTTTTACCATGTCTTGAACTGTAACTCATCTTGTTGATTCAGCAGATCTCCCTGAATCTTGATCTGCCTTTTTAGGGCCTTCTTCCTACTCAAGAACTTTGCATGGAAGCTTCCAGTCAAGATTGGAGAGATCAGGACTTCTGAGATGGATGCTCACTGTTCAGCAGCTGAACATTTGCTGTCTCTGTGTAAAAAAAGAATCTGATAAAGAGCAGCAAGTAATTCTGACAGCTCTAGTAATTTTGACAGCTCTAGTAAAATTCAGTCAGGAGCTAGTAGGTACACTGCCTGGATGCCAGCAAAGAAGAAACTTTGAGAGCCTAAAAGAAAGTAACCTAGAAAAGGTAGAGAGAAACCACTAACTAGGAAGAATTCTCCAGCTGTTCAGCAAAATGTAGTTCAGACTCCAACTGTGGTACAAGAGATGGCTTCCAGTAATTTAGAGGAAAAGATAAATCAGATATGCTCAGAGCTCTGCTGACTAAAATAAATAATACATTGAAAGGAGTACATCGGGTCAAGTAGCAGAAGGCTGGAAAAAAAGGGAGAAGCTTTAAACATCTATTCAGATGGACTGATAACTACAAAAATTGGAGGTCAAAATGAAGAAAAGGCTTGCTGAGTATGAGGAGGCTGTTCAAGAAGAGCTGTTTCAACAAAATGGTAGTGTTAGAGAGAGAGCATGCAGAGAAAATCTGATATTTTCTGCTGTACCAGAAAAAATGGAAAGAACACACTGTATTAATTTTATGAAAGCACAAATCAGCAACTGGGCTGGTATTCCACAGCAGGATTTGTTAATTGAAAGGAAACTTTTTGTGTTCATGCTCCAAAACAAAAAGCAGCCAAGTTAGTAAAGCTGCAGTCATACCAGCAGAAAGAGTTGATCCTGACAAAACTGTGCAGAAGGGCAAAGTATTGAAAATTGGAGACAGTAGAGTATTTTTGGAAAATGATTATTCGCTGTGCACCAGGCAGAAGAGAGGCAAATATTTCCTAGCAATTAGGGAATGTTGAGAAGCAGGTGCAAGAATCCAGCTGTGTTCAGAATATTTTTTCCTCCTGGATCAAAGTTCTTTTTTGATGCAAGATGGGCAAAGGAGGAAATTCAAAAGTTTGTCCAACAAGAGGTGATTCTTCAAATGCAGGGTCCCCCTGCTTCTCATTCTTCCAGTGATAGAGCTTATAGAGAGAAACTTTGCAAGTGAAACATTTTCCAGTATTCCAAAGGAAAATGCTTGAGAGTCAGGAAAAAGCAGGAGATGACTAGAAGACGTCCTTGGACTTAGAGTTTGGGGTTGGGAGATGAAGATGATCAGGAAGACAGTTGGCAGCACTGAAAATAGTAAATAACTGTGAGATTATAAAGCATCAGCCACAGTTGTGAAATGTGGCTTTACAAGAAAAACTGGAAAGACTGGACTTGTGTTGACTTTTTTAAACTTATGGTGGACTGAAAAGCATATATCCCACTTTATTTTATTAATGTTTGGACATTAAAAAGAAAGGGAAAAAATGCAAGTAAAACATTTTAAAGTATTTGAATAGAACATTTTGTAGTGTAAGTTCCATTTTATATAGTAAAGCATGTCCAGTTATTGTACGTGATAAAGATCCTAAAGTAAACCGGTGCCTTTTTACATTACAGTGTAAAAAGGTAAGAAAGTCTGGGTAAATGCATGTTTAAGTTGATCTGCAATTATCTTGGGTTGCTGAGGTGGGGGTGTTTTGTAAAAATGCACAGGTAATATATGTAAAGTTGATACATTTTCCCTTAAACATGCATAGCTAAATGTCTGGATTAAGGCACTTGGCTTAATCTAATAATTTGTTGTATAAGCAAGTAAACACGAAAACACTGGATGTAATAATGTTTTCCTTTAGCAAATACATGTTCCGTGTGAGTTGAAAAGTCAACCTGAGGGCAGCAGTACATTTTTATGTATTAATGGAGACAAGCTGACTACAGCAGTAGGGAATAAAATGCGGAACACATTTTAAGGCTAAAAGTTAATGGGCCGGATTCACGAAGGCTTGCACGGAGTCTAAGAGTAGTGTAAGACTCCATGCAGCCTTCGCGATCCAGGAACAGCCCAAAGTCCATGTAAGAGACGAGCTAAAACGGCTCTTACATGGAGTGGGCGTGGATAAGCTAATCACTTCACTTGCAGCCGAATAGCATGCAAATGAGGATGATTAGCGATCCAGGAAGCCCAGAACAGCCCGTGTAAGAGCCGTTTTAGCTGCAGAAATGTACTCAGTTGACAACTGAGTACGTTTCTGCAAAAACTGCAATGGAGCCATGTCAGCTCCAAATAAAGGGTGCCTATGTGTCAGGCAGCATGCCAATGGCCAAATATGTGGCCATTGGCAAAGTAACCTGATGCAAATATAATAAAAATATAATTTTTTTTTTCGGCGATTGCCGATGTTTAAACCAGCGCAGCCCAGCAAACGGGCTGCGCTGTATAAAACATAAAAACGAAGGTTTTAAACCCACAAATGTGGGTTTTATGCAATACATGGAATGTCAATGCAGGGACCAGCATACCAAAACCAACATGGCCACCGTGTAGTGGTTGCTAAGGGGGGAAGCTGAGTCTAAGACATGTAACTAAGCATTAGTAGGCAATCTGATGCAAATGAGTGTTAGGATACTGAATTCCACTGTCGCATAGCAAATGAGCACAGTCTGAGTAGTGTAAGAGTTACAGAAGGGGGAGGAACAGAGTAGGAGATAGGTGACATCACAGGGGGGAATAGTAGAAAGAAATGCAGTTCATTGGAGGTCAGAGTTACATGACAGATGTCAGACAGATATCATGGAAAGAGGTGTGCCACTAAATAAGCATGAGAAAGTCAAGAAATGGAAGGTGTACACGGTTGCCTACACCAAAGTTTCCTGCTGGACGTGTATGCGCACGTGTGCATGCCATGAAGCGCGAGTAAGGCAGTGTGCGCGCGTGTAAGGCAGACTGAGCATGTGGGAGCGTGTTGGGAGATGTTTAACACCGTTTGCTGGCGTGCAGCTTTTAATCGAATAAGCAGATTCTGAACCGTGTAAGTATGTGTGCGCGTGTAAGCCACTGTGAGCGTGTTTCTGCTGGTTTACACACGGCTCCACCCTGAGGAAACAGAAAGGAAAAAGGAAGCAACAGATTTAGTAGGAAGCTAGCAGGGAATACTGCTGGAGCTAGCAGGTGAAAACAATTAGATGCAGGCAATTACACAGGCAGAATAGTAGCCCAGCCCAGCACTTAAAACTCTGCAAACAGCAGTGCAGGATGTTTCTCTCAAGAGACACTGCAAGACAGGAGTTAAGTTAACAGAAGTGAAAACTGAAAAAGCTGAACTCAGAGCAGAAATGTTAGGGGCTGCCATAGCTGTCATAATGAGACATAGGCGACTTGCTGAGGGTGGTGACAATGCAGATGCTGCCAGACAACCCACAGTGAGGAGACGGAGAAGAGTGTACAGGCTCAGGGTCACCTACCACGGGTTACATGAGCTGGAGATAGTAGAGCGCTATAGAGTGGACAGAGACCTCCTGCAGTAAATAGTGGATCTGTGCAGTGCAGGCCACGCCTCACACACAGAACCAACAGAGGGGAACCCATCCCAGTGGAAACCAAGGTATGTGTTGGCCTAAGAATACTAGCAACAGGTACCTTCCAGAGACCAACTGCTGATATGATGGGGATATCACAGGCATCAGCCTCCAGGGTACTGCACCAGTTCCTGGATGCCATGTCAGCGATCATGTACATTTCCCCAATGCTCGTGAGGTATTGGCCAGCAATATGCGTCTCTTCCAGCAAATAGCTGAATACCCTGAGGTAGTGGGTGCAATAGACTGCACGCACATACGCATCAAAGCACCAGCCGGTGAGCGGGGTAGGGCATACATCAACCGCAAGGGCTTCCCCTCCATCAACTGCCAGGTCGTGTGTGATGCCCAGGGCATAATAATGAATGTGTGTGCTGGCTGTCCTGGGAGCTACCACGATTCCCACATCTGGCATTTGACGCAGCTGTACCAGACATTTGCCAATGGGGACATCCCGCATGGACACCTAGTGGGGGATGCAGGTTATGCACTGGAGCCGTGGCTGATGACACCCATCAGAAACGCACACACACCTGAACAGGAACGCCATAATGAGGCACATGCACAAACACGTAATGTAATAGAGCGTGTGTTTGGGCTGCTCAAGTCACGGTTCCGGTGTCTGGACACATCCGGTGGAGCCTTGCAGTACACACCAACTACATGTACCCAAATTGTCATGGTATGTGCTATGCTACATAATATGATCCTGCGAAAACAGCTGCAGCAGGACCAGCATAGGGCCGTGCCAAACAGCCCCCCACCATTGCCAAGGCCATCACAGGCAGAGCGTGACTCGGAGGAGGAACAACCTGAGCCTGCCCCAGTAGGCAGAAGGAGGGCATGCCCAGTATGCCCTGGCCTTGGCAAAGAGGCAACGCATAGCACATACACTGGCTCAGGAGGAACCCTGGGAATGATACCCCTCTTTGACTCACTCATATAGTAACAGGGATGCCTAACATGACACAACCTGCTCTCAAACAAGTACAGGGAAGTGTAATATGCGCATCCGACAGAGGTAGCCCTGCAGCACCACCTGAGGCATGAATGCTATGTGTTAAGTAATGTAACACCATGTACTGTATGCACACCTGAGGACCCTGACTAACATCCTACCCTCACCAAGCATCATGCCACAACATGACAATGAGATGATCGAGTGCAATAATTGACTGAAGTATCGCAGTTAGTCAAAGGGGATCCAATGTGTGCCAGTCAGGGATGACATACTGAGCATGACATGATGCACCACCTGCTAGGACTGGCGTGCACCTATCAGTGCAGGCCGTATGGATACTGGCAAAGGCTGTTGTTACCCACAGTGTGCCCTGAATAGGTAAGGCTCAAAACACAAACCTATCTCCATAGGTATCAGAAGGGATAAGAATAAGATAAAGGGATAAGTCGAAACAGCAAGATGCATGCAGTCTAAACTCACCCAGTATGGAGAATGTTGATATCTGCGCTGTAACAGAAAACTGAGTCAAGGCTCACAACAGCACCCTAACACTACCAGGTTGCACCTCATACTGTGCTGTACAGCCTCAAAACATGGAACAAGCTGCAAAAGGATGGTGACTAGCAAGAATTGTCAAGGATAACCACACCCCCATGTTGTTACCACAACAAAAAGCAGCATGGACTAGCCATGGTCAAGTAACAGTGGCTAAAACTGCCCCCCAGTTTATAGCCTGCTACAGCCTACTGTCCCAACACCAGGAACTGCACCTGGCCTATGCTGGAATACATGAATATATCAAGTCCTCCAAACCACATTATATTGGGTGACTGAAAATACCCAGACATAGACTGGGAGCATTATACTAGCTCCAACAGTGTAGGACAAAAGTTCATAGAATCCATAAACCAAAAGGCCCAGGAACAACGTACCACTCCCACAAGAGGGGTAAGCATACTGGATGTGATAATCAGCAACATGGGTACTGGATGGCAAGATGAGAAGTGTATTGCTCACTGGTAAAACCAGACCATAGAGTAATCACACTGGATATACAAATTCTGACCACAGTCCCTGGCCAGAAAACCACAGCGGAAAACATGTGTTAAGCAATATTTGCACTCCTCCAAACTGATGTGGAATCCATTAAAGGTCCTGTGCAGGTGCAAAATATGGGCCACACCTCAGAACCTGTAATACAGCCATTCCGTGAACACTGCCAGGAATGCTTGGATTATGCAATCCTAAATTAAAACAAGACACAATGCCATACACGCAGGAATCTGGCATGGTGGACACCAGCCATAACCAAACCATGCAAGAGAATGAGGAAGCTACTACATGATAGAGCAAACATAAACAATGAAGTAATCACCGATCAGTAGTATGGCAATAAAATCTGTCCACACATACAATCCACTAAGGCCAGCCACAACAAGTTGAATCTGTGAATCCTGAGGCAATGTTACACCTGCCCCAAGTACACAGACAACCCCCAACTCCACCCAAGAAATACAAATATATGTGAGAGATGCAACCATCTATCCAAACTGTCAGTACTCCCAAAACTAGTCAGGAGGAGAAGGTAACCACACACACCACAAACACAGTCCCACATAGACCTATCACAACTGCAAACCAAACACATAAACACAGAAAAACATTCCTGGAGGCACAAATTACAAACACAGCACACCAACAGAGGCCTCTAAAGCAGACACCCAATCAAACAACCTCCAAACATAGCACATGCAACACATAGTACACAAAGCTGGTGTGCCAAACAGTCACAGGCCAGAAGGAGAAACAACATGCCTGATACAGTTGTAATAGGTGACTCCATAGTCAGACACACTGCTGTCCCGCACACCAGACTGAACAAGGGAAAGGGTACAGTAAGCTGCCTGTAGGCTGCCACAATACGCCACATAACAGAAGTATGCAGGTCACTCCAAAGCAAGTAGAAATATGATGCAGTCATAGTCCATGCTGGTGTGAATGACCTGAGATGTACCTCCCTAGACTACATGAAAAGAGACATAGATGAGCTCTCTGATTATGTAGTCCAGGCCGGTATGACACTCACCGTTTGCAGCATCCTACCCTTACCAAGAATAATGCCACAGTACAAACACGGAATGATCAGTCATAGCAAGTGGCACACTTACTGGTGTCATTCCAAGGGGATCCAATGTCTGTCTTCTTGGGATGTCATGCTTGACAAGCCACGCAGCTGTTCTTGGGATGGCTTGCACCTGTTACCCCTGGGGGTCTGAATATTGGATAAGGCCTTTGCCACCTCCATAGAGCCTTTTGTAGGCAAGGCTGAAAAGACTGACCCACCACCCTAGAAAACATAAGTGGAAAGAAACATAAGGGAAATGCTGACCAATGCCAGATGTGTAAACCCCAATATGCATGCTCCCAAGGCCATCCCCAGTATAGAGAACATCGATGTCTGTGCAGTGACAGAAACCTGCTGCAAGCCTCCTGACAGCACACCAGCACTACCAGGTTATACCACGTATCATGTGTCATGGCCCCAAAACCTGGAACAAAACATAAAATGAGGGTGAGTATCCATATTCAGCACAGACACCCATACGCCCAGGTAACTGACAATGCACAAGGCATTGGAGTCCACCCATGTGCAACTAACTGTAGGCAAGACTGCTGTACAGTCTGTAGCATGCTACAGACCACACCCTCACACACAGGAACCTCACACACAGGAACCCCACCCAGCCGTCCTGAAGACACTGGACAGTATGAATGTCCCACCAAATACCAAACAAGGTACCACAAATTACCACATAGGTGGTAAACCATTATGTATGGAAGGAGTAACCAGGGACCTAGGGACACAAGTGGACAGTAACCTGTTATGTGACACCCACATTGCCGATGTGGCTAGGAAGACTGTCTACATTTGACACCGTATCAGGAAAGGATTCACATCTACGTCAACAGAGGTCATTGTGCCCCTATACTGTTCTCTAATCACACCCATAATCTAGTACAATGCCTCATATGGGATGTACCTTACCTGACACCTGCAGCAGTTAGAAAGACCTCAAAGGTACCTCACCAAGAGGATAAAGGGTCTCAAATATTTGTCATATGCTGCCTGGCTGTAGACACCCCAGCTGAATGCAGTCACATACTGCCTACACAGAGGCATGCCTGTTGTAGAAGGCCATGCCCAACACAGGAGTAATGGACATGCTCCACCCCAGAAAACTCAAATCCATCGGAGCTGTGAGAGTGACAGATGTCAACCTCAACAAGTAATGAAATAGGATGTGCTGGTGGGACAGATACATAATCCAGAGGCTGCCCACACCCTGGACCAGAATCCCACTCCATGTTAGGCAGAGCCCCTCACCGACACCCTTCAACAGGAATCTTGCCAAGTGGATGGATGATTGTAGAGTTACACTGGGGGTCTTCACTGTGTCATGTCCAGACAGAGGCACGGCAAAGCAAATCATAAATGGCCATAATATTCACATAGCAAGGGGTGGCAAAAGCCACACACACTCTGGCTAGGCTAACAAATGCCCTAGGGTGGATAGTCTAGTATGAACCTATGAACCTATGAAGATACAAATTGTACAGGACACTAAGGATAATCCCAAGGCTTTCACAACTGATGGTAGGAACCATGTTGGGTATTCACAGATATGCTCTGAATCACACAAATATCACAAACACACACACATATTGCCAACATACATCCTGACAGGTGCAGTGCAAACTCCCCCGAATGCAGAATATCTATCCCAGCAGACTGCTAGCCCCCTGACATTGCAGATGCTGAGGTAACAGCCAACATCTACAAAGCAAAACACACAGCAGCAATGGTATGAGATGGTGTCCTGGGCTTAGTGCAACATGGACTCCAAGATGAATGGAATGCCAAACCACACTACTGCTCAATGTCAGCCTTACCACAGAATATGTACCCAAAGAGCAGTGTACAACAACAGTGGTCCTTCTCAACAAAGGTGTTGCCTGAATGGATACTGAAAACTACTACCCCAGAATCCTGAGAAGCTCGGTCTGCACAGCTATGGAAAGGATCAGCATGTACCACAGACATAAAGATATTGGGGACCTACTGACACCGGACCCTACCCAGTGTGGCTTTTTTAAGTGCAGATCCTGCCCCTAAACATGTTTGACTCAATTGAAACCGTCATTAAGGTCATTGATGAGGGCAATGTGGTCCACACAGCGTAGCTGGACCTTGCAAAGGCTTCTATACAATACCCTAAGTGTTCATTATAGATAAGCTCACCAGCTTAAATATAAACCCCTGTGTCAGTAGAGGGGTTGCAAACTAGACCAAGGACAGAACAGACATGGTCAGACATGTCAGACTACAAACCAGATATAACTGGCATCCCACAAGGCTTGGTCCTGGGATCTCCCTCGTCTGGTATATATGTCCCATAGGTACAGGCAAACATGGAAGGACTGTGTCCGAACATGTTTGCAGAGGACTACAAACTGCTCACCACATATGATCCACCAGCTGACACAAGCATCCCACAAAAGGGCCACATAGAAACAGACAACTGGTGCCATAGCCATGTCAGCAAGCTAATTGCAGAAACGTGTATAGTCAACCCCCGTGGATATACAGTAAGTGCCCACCAATTACCACATAGGTGTTAACCCATTATGTAGTTAACATGTAATGAGAGACCTGGGGACACAAGGTGATAGATATCCTGCATTGGACAAACGTGCTGTAGTGTTTACAGAAACGTACCATATACCCACCTAATCATGAAGGTTGTCAGATCTAGATAAGGGGAGGTCTTTGTGGCTCTGCAGTCATCCTTCATCAGCGGTACAATTGACTACAATAGCCCCTGTGGGATGTACCTCAGCAGGCACCTCCATCAACCGTAAAGTCCCCAACAGTACCTCACCAGGAGTATCAAAGAGCTAGCACAGATGCCATGTGTTGCCTGTGTTGCTGGTATCAGTAAACATGCTGCACCTTGTACAATCTGAATGGCAGTGAGCTATGCACATGAGAGACCTGAACCCCAGCACTGACTTACATAGGACAAGCTGTACTGCATGATCCATAACACAGAAACCACCCCCACCCATGAGTAAACCCCCAGTACAGGCTACCCATAGAGTCATTTATCAATCTTCCTCAATAGGAATCTTGATGAGTGGATGGGAGATGGTAGCTTTATCCTGGGTATCACTGTCATGTCACAGGTAGACAGAGGCACAGTATACTAACCATGACATATGTCATGGCAAACTCCACTTACAATGTGTGTTGAAGGACAAACACACTCTCCAACTAGCATTAGACATGGACTAGGGCACATCGCTAGTGTTTGCAAATGTACACCTATGTTGTGGAATACACTACCAATGTTGGACAAGCCTGGTTTAAGTAGTTCATATCTGAACAGAATGCAACATGGTCAGATGTACACAACTGGACCCTAACCAGGCTGTTCTGCCCACTATCGAAATGTAAAGCAGTGATGGCACTAAAGCCCAGGATACTGTCCACCACAGTCAAAGTACTACCAGTACACTATACAGTACTACAGTGTTAGGTTAGTGTGAAAGGATGTTGACAACTGTATGCAAAGTATCCCATGCAAACACTGCAGGCACAGTATAATCCTGTTGTGTTCACACACAAAGCAGTTGTACAGTAACTACACAACATGACACACAACACACAACCATAAACGGGTGATATTTGTTGAAGTTCACACTCATCCACAAATGTGGTGGGCTGCAGAGTCCAACATATGGAATGCTCACACTGGGCATGCTCACACACTTTGATAAATGAGACATATGTCAGACAGCATGCCATGGGAAGGCTGAACTGGGCATGCTCACACACTTAGGCCAAATCTCGGTTTAGCAGTTGGACACACATATCTGGTATTTTTAAGTGTTATTCCAGGAACCAATCACATTACAGCAGTCTGCCCAGTGCACACAGTTAAATGACTACAGAGACATACGTGATATAGTGGATCCCTCCCATATGCAAACATCTTCCACAGATGCACAAGTTGTTCATACAAACAGGGAATGCTATGGCAATAAAGATGTGCAAACAGTCTATCAGCAACAAATAATGTGCATTTGACAATTAAACATATGGGTCTAGAGGTCAACACTAGGCTGTTTGCCCTAGGGAATGACAGCTTAGCCAGAGTGTGCTTGGTGTCTGCCTCCCCACAGGATGCACATTCCCCTTTCTAAACACCGATGATGTCAGCACCCTATAAGTACAGCAGGAGAAAAGAAACTTCCCAGTAATGCAAATAGCGCGCTCTGCTAATGCGTCTGTCACAAGTGTCATAACATAGTTAGGTAGGGGTTTGAATCCTGCAAATGCTGTGTGTGTGTGTGTGTGTGTGTGTGTGTGTGTGTGTGTGTGTGTGTGTGTGTGTGTGTGTGTGTGTGTGTAAGTCTGTGGGAGAGAAATGTCCCTTTTGGCAACTGGGAAACACACTACAGGATGCACATTCCCCTTTCTAAACACCGATGATGTCAGCACTCTTATAAGTATAGCAGGAGAAGGGAAACCTCCCAGTAATGCGAATAGCGCGCTCTGCTAATGCGTCCGTCACAAGTGTCATAGCATAGTTAGGTAGGGGTTTGAATCCTGCAAATGCTCAGTGTGTGTGTGAGTGGGGTTGGTGTGTGTTTAAGTCTGTGGGAGAGAAATGTCCCTTTTGGCAACTGGGAAACACACTACAGGATGCACATTTCCCTTTCTAAACACTGATGATGTCAGCACCCTATAAGTACAGCAGGAGAAGAGAAACCTCCCAGTAATGCGAATAGCACACTCTGCTAATGTGTCCGTCTCGGGTGTCATAACATAGTCAGATAGGGGTTTGAATCCTGCCATTGGCAAGTGTGTGTTTTTGGCTGAGGGGGGTTAATGTGTGTGAGGGAAATGTCCCTTTTGGCAACTAGGTGAACAGACTACAGGATGCACATTTCCCTTTCTAAACACTGATGATGTCAGCACCCTATAAGTACAGCAAGAGAAGGGAAACCTTCCAGTAATGCGAATAGCACACTCTGCTAATGTGTCCATCTCGGGTGTCATAACATAGTCAGATAGGGGTTTGAATCCTGCAATTGGCAAGTGTGTGTTTTTGGCTGAGGGGGGTTAGTGTGTGTGAGGACAATGTCCCTTTTGGCAGCTAGGTGAACAGACTACAGGATGCACATTCCCCTTTCTAAACACTGTTCAGCTGAAGGCCATGGCTCTGGCACAAGTTGTCTGTTTCTATGCTGCCCCTTTGGAAGATGCTTGTGTCGGCTGGAGAGTCTATTATGGTGGCCAGTTCGCAGTCATCTGCATATTTGGTCAGCCACAGTCCGTCCGTGTCGGCCTGTACCTCCAATAAATATATACCAAACAAGAGAGGTCCCAGGACTGAGCCTTGTGGGACACAACTCGTAACTGGTTTGGAGTCTGGCATGGCTCCAGCAATTCTAACCATGTGGGTTCTGTCCTTGAGCCACTGTGCAATCCATCTAGTGACATAGGGGCTTATATTTAAGCTGGTGAGCTTCTCTAGAATGCCCAAGTGGGTATTGTTGTGAAGGCTTTTGCAAGGTCCAGGTAGGCTGTGTGAACCACCTTTCCCTCGTCAATGGCCTTGGTGACTGTTTCAAAGAAATCAACCAGGTTAAACCTGGTAGTGCTGGTGTGCTCTCAGTAGCCCTGAACCAGGCATCTGTTACTGCACAGATATCGATGTTCTCCATGCCAAGGAGTGTTTTGGGTGCATGCATCTGGAGGTTTAGACTTCTGGCGTTGGGTAGCATTACTCTTAGTTTCTTATCCCTTGTGATACCTATGAAGGTGGGTTTGTCATTTGAGCCTTGCCTAACATAGGCACTATGGGGTAGCAAGAGCCTTTGCCAATATCTGAAAGCCCAGGGGTGACAGGTGCAGGCCGTCCCTAGCGAAGCAGGTAGTTCAGCAGAAGATGAATATGTGAAGGTGTAGTGCCTGTGATTAGTTAGCAGTAGCATATATGACTGCTCACGTGGACACATGCCAGGTACGTCATATGCACTGTCACAGGCAATGTACATGTGAACAGGACAAACAGTGACATCCTGTCAAGTGGGACATGGACATACATATAGTAAGCTATGCAGATGGCACTAGGAGTCCACAGAAGCTCTATAACTATGCATTGCAGGTGTGATCAGTATTCCAGGGTAATTGCAAGCAAACATGCATGCAAACAAAGCTACAGTAAACAGGGCTGCATGTAGTCCATTGTACAACAAACAAGCTGTACCAGTTCCAGTAGGTAACACTGCAAATATGCAGGTACTATGCACATGTACATGGAAATACACGGGTCAGATGGCTAGGGTCCAGTCTCAGTGCACACAAGTGTACAGACCATGTACTGTCAGGATGTACAATAACTGGATGGAAACCCATGTGCTCATATCTGC